>NC_140224.1:16794438-16981938 GCF_951802725.1 Rutilus rutilus
GAAACACGGAAGTGGAATAACTTCTGCATACATTAACTGATCTTGATGAAACTTCAGTAGTGTGTTCGTGGTAAGAGGCCGATCAGATGGATGTAGTTATTGTGAGTCAAAGTTATAGCGCCACCAACTGGCAGCAGGAAGTGTGTCACTTTCAACATGCTTTTGACAAAAGTGGGGGGGTTACTTTTAACTACAGTAAAGAAAAAATAGTTTCTATATTGTTCTCATCAAGCCGGACAACTTTCTAATTTACATTCAATAGCTCTGGCCATCAGGAAGTCAGATATTTTGGTCTGAATGTGAATTTTTTTGCAAAATCAGCCTCTGAATTTTTAGCCACTCCTCTTAAACTATTTATTTTATTCGTACCAAACTTTTTCAACATGATGAAAATACATTAAATATGCTAAATTGTGAATGGATAATAAATATCTCAAACGGTTTTGCTATGGCGAGGGATTAAAGTAAAAATCTTCTAAAAATGTAATTATATACCATTTATTTCTATATAAAAGTATACAAATATCACAACTAAACCCATTTTATTCTGTTTTTGCAATTCAAGAAGAATGAAAAAGTTAAAAACAGGCTATTTAGTGCTATTTGGTTCAACAAAAAAGCAAACATAGGGCTATACTGCCCTCTTGTGTCCAAAAGGACATCAAAATAGTATATAAAACTTTTTACCAGGTAGGCCAATATTGTATTTAAATATACATTTATGAGGTATGTGTCACTCTGAGGATATTTTCCCACCGGTTAATCGACGTGTGACACGAGTGGGTGCTTTTAAATCGCTAATATAATAGTGAAAGAAAAATAATGATAATGCTGCACACACAAATCACACACATGTGGGAAAGAATGATGCTTTTAAACAACACTAAACCGCCATTAGGTGTCGCCAGGCATCCATCTTAATAAGCGAGTCATTGATTCATTCGTTCAAACGATTCGTTCGAATGAGTCGATCATGATTAAGACAGATGTTTATGGATTGATCATTCAATCTTTGAGTCAACCGATTCGTTAAAAATGCTGAATCGTTCAGTTATGAGAAAACACGTGATGCGTGATGGTTCTGCCGTGATCTTTGTTTAACTATTTTCGCTGCTGAAACAGAACAAAAACAGTCAACATTGCATCTAAAATGTAAGTGACTTAATTGTAACTGTTTATTAACCTGTTGTATGAAATCTAGGGGTGGGAGAAAAAATTGATTCTTAGATGCATCGCGATGCGGACGTGGACGATTCTGAATCGATTCACAAATGTCAAAAAATCGATTCTCTAAAAAAATATTTTTCTAATAACGTAATATTGACGGAAGGCAAAAGGCGGAACTCTAAGCGGACGTGCGTGCAGTCTGTGGCGCGCACATAACAGAGAAGTTTCTTCTGCTCACCAAGGCTGCATTTATTTGATTAAAAATACAAACAAAAACAGTAATATTGTAAAATAGTATTCCAATTTAAAACAGCTGCTTTCTATTTTAATATATTTTAAACTGTTATTTATTCCTGTGATCAAAGCTGAGTTTTCAGCATCATTACTCCAGTCGTCACTGTCACATGATCCTTCAGAAATTATTCTAATATGATGATTGATACTCAAGAAACATTCATTATTATTTTAAATGTCGAAAACAGTTGTGTACAGTCTTTGATGAATAGAAAGTTCAAAAGAACAGCATTTATCTGAAATCTAAAGCTTTTGTAACGTTAAACACTACCGCTCAAAAGTTTGTGGTTAGTAATAATTAAAATTTTATTTTTGGGGGAAAGAAATAAAATAAATCAGTACTTTTATTTATGAAGGATGAGTTAAACTGATCAACAGTTACAGTAAAGACATTTATAATGTAAAAAATATATATATTTGAAATATATGCTGTTCTTTTGAACTTTACATTCATCAAAGCATTTTGAAAAAAAAAAAAAATCTGTACACAACTGTTTTCAACATTGAAAATAATAATGAATATTTATTGAGCATCAATCATCATATTAGTATGATTTCTGAAGGATCATGTGACACTGAAGACTGGAGTAATGATGCTGAAAACTCAACTTTGATCACAGAAATGAATTACTATGTAAAATATTTTAAAATTGAAAACAGCTGTTTTAAATTGGAATAATATTTCACAATATTACTGTTTTTGTTTGTATTTTTAATCAATAAATGCAGCCTTGGTGAGCAGAAGAGACTTCTCCTAAAAACATAAAAAATCTTACTGACCCCAAACTTTTGAACAATAATATATATATATATATATATATATATATACATATATATGTATGTGTGTGTATGTATGTATGTATGTATATATATATATATATATATATATATATATATATATATATATATATATATATATATAAATATAAATATAGCTGCGAGCAGCGATGGAGGGCCAAAGCCGGCGGTACCGCCACCCGGGTGCCTTTAGGTAACTAAAGGCACCGGGGTTGCGGTGCCACCGGCTTGGGCCCGTAATCGCTGCTCGCAGCTATATTTATTATTATTTTTCTTACGACTATTTAGGCATTTTTGGGGCCCTTAACATGCTCAAAAACTCTTGAAACTTTGCACACGAGTCAGAACCCGCGGCCATCAGGGCCGGGCTGAAGCTGGTACCCGGGCGTGGCAGAGGGGCTCGACAGCGCCCCCTGGAACAGGGTCCGAAAACTTGGTCCATAAATCAAACACGCTTGCATGTAATAATATGAAACTCGGTACACATATAGATCTCATCGGGCCGCACAACTTTCATGCTCTAAGTTTTACGCCAGCCCAACAGGAAGTCGACTATTTAGGGTTGTTTGGAAACGCATGCTTAGGAATTTGAAACACTTCTCTTAGGGAATTCACCCGGTCAGCACCAAACTCTGTGTGCATGAAGTCAAGACATTGAGGATGAAAAATTGCCAGGGGATTTTTGATATCTCGAACGGTTTGGCTGTGGCGAGGAAACAAATTTATGGCGAATAATGGGACACAGGAAGTGTATTATAACTTCTGCATACATTGACGGATCTTGATAAAACTTCAGCAGTGTGTTCGTGGTCAGAGGCTGATCACATTGATGTGACTATTGTGAGTCAAAATTATAGCGCCACCTACTGGCAGCAAGAAGTGTGTCACTTTCAAAATGCTTTGAAATCACCCTCTTATTTTTACCCGATTTGCTTCAAACTTTATGTGTATAATGTAAACACACGGCAGATGTAGACCTGTGAAAGGATTATTGATATCTTAGATACTGTTGCCGTGGCAACGCATCAAACTTTAATTTTCTTTTTGGATGCTTTTGAGACTCTTAAGATGCTTGAAATTGGATGAAACTCGACAGACACATCACATTTATTAGCCCGTAGACATGTGCAAAGTTTCAGAAACGGGCGTGGTGAGGGGCTCAGTAGCGCCACCTTTAGTCATAAATGGGGCGGTTAGTTTTATCAACAGCAACAAAACTTGGTATGTGTATTGTTCTCATCAAGACGGACAACTTTCTAATTGACATTAACCATCTCCGACCCACAGGAAGAGAGATATTTTGGTTTGAATGTGGATTTTCTGAAGAATTTTCTCTCCCTCTCTCTGTGTCTGTGTGTGTGTGAGGGGAGGGGGGGGATTTGACTATTGCTTTTATATTGTTAATCAAGGTTTCAGGGGCTTTTGGGGTCCTTAACATGCTCAAAAACTCTTGAAACTTTGCACACAGGTCAGAACCCACGGCCATCAGGGCCGGGCTGAAGCTGGTACCCGGGCGTGGCTGGGGGGCTCAACAGCGCCCCCTTGAACGGGGTTCTAAAACTTGATCCATATATCAAACACGCTCGCATGAATTAATATGAAACTCGGTACACATATAGATCTCATCGGGCCGAACAACTTTACCCCGGTCAAGTTTTACGCCAGCCCAACAGGAAGTCGGCTATTATGGGTTGTTTGGAAAACGCTTGCTGTGGAATGTGAAATACTCCTCCTAGAAAATTCACCGTGTCCCCTTCAAACTCGGTGTGCATGTAGTCAAGACTTTGAGGATGCTAAATTGCGGACGGATTTTTGATATCTCGAACGGTTTGGCTGTGGCGAGGAATCGAATTTATGGCGAGAAAAGAGAAACACGGAAGTGGAATAACTTCTGCATACATTAACTGATCTTGATGAAACTTCAGCAGTGTGTTCGTGGTAAGAGGCCGATCAGATGGATGTAGCTATTGTGAGTCAAAGTTATAGCGCCACCAACTGGCAGCAGGAAGTGTGTCACTTTCAACATGCTTTTGACAAAAGTGGGGGGGTTACTTTTAACTACAGTAAAGAAAAAATAGTTTGTATATTGTTCTCATCAAGCCGGACAACTTTCTAATTTACATTCAATAGCTCTGGCCATCAGGAAGTCAGATATTTTGGTCTGAATGTGATTTTTTTTGCAAAATCAGCCTCTGAATTTTTAGCCACTCCTCTTAAACTATTTATTTTATTCGTACCAAACTTTTTCAACATGATGAAACTACATTAAATATGCTAAATTGTGAATGGATAATAAATATCTCAAACGGTTTTGCTATGGCGAGGGATTAAAGTAAAAATCTTCTAAAAATGTAATTATATACCATTTATTTCTATATAAAAGTATACAAATATCACAACTAAACCCATTTTATTCTGTTTTTGCAATTCAAGAAGAATGAAAAAGTTAAAAACAGGCTATTTAGTGCTATTTGGTTCAACAAAAAAGCAAACATAGGGCTATACTGCCCTCTTGTGTCCAAAAGGACATCAAAATAGTATATAAAACTTTTTACCAGGTAGGCCAATATTGTATTTAAATATACATTTACTAGGTATGTGTCTGAGGATATTTTCCCACCGGTTAATCGACGTGTGACACGAGTGGGTGCTTTTAAATCGCTAATATAATAGTGAAAGAAAAATAATGATAATGTTGCACACACAAATCACACACATGTGGGAAAGAATGATGCTTTTAAACAACACTAAACCGCCATTAGGTGTCGCCAGGCATCCATCTTAATAAGCGAGTCATTGATTCATTCGTTCAAACGATTCGTTCGAATGAGTCGATCATGATTAAGACAGATGTTTATGGATTGATCATTCAATCTTTGAGTCAACCGATTCGTTAAAAATGCTGAATCGTTCAGTTATGAGAAAACACGTGATGCGTGATGGTTCTGCCGTGATCTTTGTTTAACTATTTTCGCTGCTGAAACAGAACAAAAACAGTCAACATTGCATCTAAAATGTAAGTGACTTAATTGTAACCGTTTATTAACCTGTTGTATGAAATCTAGGGGTGGGAGAAAAAATTGATTCTTAGATGCATCGCGATGCGGACGTGGACGATTCTGAATCGATTCACAAATGTCAAAAAATCGATTCTCTAAAAAAATATTTTTCTAATAACGTAATATTGACGGAAGGCAAAAGGCGGAACTCTAAGCGGACGTGCGTGCAGTCTGTGGCGCGCACATAACAGAGAAGTTTCTTCTGCTCACCAAGGCTGCATTTATTTGATTAAAAATACAAACAAAAACAGTAATATTGTAAAATAGTATTCCAATTTAAAACAGCTGCTTTCTATTTTAATATATTTTAAACTGTTATTTATTCCTGTGATCAAAGCTGAGTTTTCAGCATCATTACTCCAGTCGTCACTGTCACATGATCCTTCAGAAATTATTCTAATATGATGATTGATACTCAAGAAACATTCATTATTATTTTAAATGTCGAAAACAGTTGTGTACAGTCTTTGATGAATAGAAAGTTCAAAAGAACAGCATTTATCTGAAATCTAAAGCTTTTGTAACGTTAAACACTACCGCTCAAAAGTTTGTGGTTAGTAATAATTAAAATTTTATTTTTGGGGGAAAGAAATAAAATAAATCAGTACTTTTATTTATGAAGGATGAGTTAAACTGATCAACAGTTACAGTAAAGACATTTATAATGTTAAAAATATATATATTTGAAATATATGCTGTTCTTTTGAACTTTACATTCATCAAAGCATTTTGAAAAAAAAAAAATCTGTACACAACTGTTTTCAACATTGAAAATAATAATGAATATTTATTGAGCATCAATCATCATATTAGTATGATTTCTGAAGGATCATGTGACACTGAAGACTGGAGTAATGATGCTGAAAACTCAACTTTGATCACAGAAATGAATTACTATGTAAAATATTTTAAAATTGAAAACAGCTGTTTTAAATTGGAATAATATTTCACAATATTACTGTTTTTGTTTGTATTTTTAATCAATAAATGCAGCCTTGGTGAGCAGAAGAGACTTCTCCTAAAAACATTAAAAATCTTACTGACCCCAAACTTTTGAACAATAATAATATATATATATATATATATATATATATATATATATATATATATATATATATATATATATATATACATACATATATATGTATTAGGGGTGGCACGGTTCACAAAACCCACGGTTCGGTTCGTATCACGGTTTTAGGGTCACGGTTTTCGGTTCTGTACGGTTCATGTTGTTGTTTTTTCTTTTAATCTTTAACACTCCAAAAATTTACTTCAGCATATGATATATAGCTGAATTATCTAATTATTTCATAAATGGGGTGTGTTTGCAAAACGCAGCTTCTCATTTCCCATTCTGAAGTAATATGAGTGAGCAGTCACCCTGAGGAAACTTTCAGTGGCCCTGGAGGTCCATCATCTGTAGAGCTACGTGGGCTGTGTTGGACCGTTATTTGTCAATTTATCCTCGTGTCTCGTCATCATAGGCGGGACATGTCCCCACCATTTTTTGCCAGGGTTGATATTATCTTGCAGCACGGGTGTACCAATACAAATAAATAAAACATTTCCAGTTAACTAGCAAAGTATTTGTTTCATTCGTTTGTTAAATAAGAAGCAATTTAGCGCTGAAATGTGTTTTTTTAATCAAGTGATCAAAGTGCTCGTTGCAGTTGCGATCAGTGGTGCTGATACAGTGTTCTCGTGGCTCGCGCACACACCGCAGCGGCCGCACATTCATCACTCGGACGCGCGCTTCAATCCATTGAGGAGACTCAAGGCTACTCGTTCCGATTAAATAATAAAACAAAATTCATACAAATCGGTCCCTGCTTGATATACAACCGCTGATAAACATAATCGGTTTTGATAAAGAAAAAAATATATACGAGCGCAGATTAGAACTCAGAACCTTTGATACGCTTGGCAAGTTCTGCCACTGGACCATTAGGCTACGTGGAACAGTCGATCTATGTAGCCTATTTATTCACATGAAAAAAACAACATATAGTGGAGTAGATCTCATTAAATGTCTAGGTAAACTCAGTGTACTATATAAATCGATTGCTGGACATTGTAATGTAATTCTACATATGTCTGATTTATGATTTAGCATTGTATTAGCACGGGCACGAGGCTACATTGCGCATGCGTCGAACCGTGCAAACCGCGCGACGCACACGCGCACCGAACCGAGACAAGCGAACCGAACGGTTCGGATGTTTTTTCATGTACCGTGCCACCCCTAATATGTATGTGTGTGTATGTGTGTGTATGTATGTATATGTATATATATATATATATATATATATATATATATATATATATATATATATATATATATATAAATATAGCTGCGAGCAGCGATGGAGGGCCAAAGCCGGCGGTACCACCACCCCGGTGCCTTTAGGTAACTAAAGGCACCGGGGTTGCGGTGCCACCGGCTTGGGCCCGTAATCGCTGCTCGCAGCTATATTTATTATTATTATTATTATTTTTCTTACGACTATTCAGGCATTTTTGGGGCTCTTAACATGCTCAAAAACTCTTGAAACTTTGCACACGAGTCAGAACCCGCGGCCATCAGGGCCGGGCTGAAGCTGGTACCCGGGCGTGGCAGGGAGGCTCAACAGCGCCCCCTGGAACGGGGTCCGAAAACTTGGTCCATAAATCAAACACGCTTGCATGTAATAATATGAAACTCGGAACACATATAGATCTCATCGGGCCGCACAACTTTCATGCTCTAAGTTTTACGCCAGCCCAACAGGAAGTCGACTATTTAGGGTTGTTTGGAAATGCATGCTTAGGAATTTGAAACACTTCTCTTAGGGAATTCACCCGGTCAGCACCAAACTCGGTGTGCATGAAGTCAAGACATTGAGGATGAAAAATTGCCAGGGGATTTTTGATATCTCGAACGGTTTGGCTGTGGCGAGGAAACGAATTTATGGCGAATAATGGGACACAGGAAGTGTATTATAACTTCTGCATACATTGACTGATCTTGATAAAACTTCAGCAGAGTGTTCTTGCTCAGAGGCTGATCACATTGATGTGACTATTGTGAGTCAAAGTTATAGCGCCACCAACTGGCAGCAGGAAGTGTGTCACTTTCAAAATGCTTTGAAATCACCCTCTTATTTTAACCCGATTTGCTTCAAACTTTATGTGAATAATGTGGACACACGGCAGATGTAGACCTGTGAAAGGTTTATTGATATCTTAGATACTGTTGCCGTGGCAACGCATCAAACTTTAATATTCTTTTTTGATGCTTTTGAGACTCTTAACATACTTGAAATTGCATGAAACTCGACAGACACATCACATTTATTAGCCAGTAGACATGTGCAAAGTTTCAGAAACGGGCGTGGTGAGGGGCTCAGTAGCGCCACCTTTAGTCAAAAATGGGGGCTTAGTTTTACATAGAGTCACTAAACTCGCTATGTATATTGTTCTCATTAAACCGGACAACTTTCTAATTCACACTTATTAGCTGAGAGCAACAGGAAGTCAGATATTTTGGTTTGAATGTGATTTTTTGGAGAATTTTCTCTCTCTCTCTCTCTCTGTCTCTGTGTGTGTGAGGGGTGGGAGGGAATTTCCAATTGATTTCAGTGTGTTTCAAGGTTTCAGGGGCTTTTGGGGCCCTTAACGTGCTCGAAAACTCTTGAAACTTTGCACACAGGTCAGAACCTGCGGCCATCAGGGCCGGGCTGAAGCTGGTACCCGGGCGTGGCAGGGGGGCTCAACAGCGCCCCCTGGAACGGGATCCAAACACTTGTCCATAAATCAAACACACTTGCATGTAATGATATGAAACTCGGTACACATATAGATCACATCGGGCCGAACAACTTTCGTGCTCTAAGTTTTACACCAGCCCAACAGGAAGTCGGCAATTATGGGTTGTTTGGAGAACGCTTGCTGTGGAATTTGAAACACTTCTCCTAGAGAATTAATTAAATCGCCACCAAACTCGGTGTGCATGAAGTCAAGACATTGAGGATGCTAAATTGCGGACGGATTTTTGATATCTCGAACGCTTTGGTCGTGGTGAGGAAATGCATTTATTGCGAGAAAAGAGAAACACGAAGTGGTATAACTTCAGCATACATTAACTGATCTTGATGAAACTTCAGCAGTGTGTTCGTGGTAAGAGGCCGATCAGATGGATGTAACTATTGTGAGTCAAAGTTATAGCGCCACCAACTGGCAGCAGGAAGTGTGTCACTTTCAAAATGTTTTTGACAAAAGTGGGGGGGTTAGGTTTACCCACAATTACAAAAATCAGTAAGTATATTGGTCTCATCGAGCTGGACAACTTTCTAATTTGCAGTCATTAGCTTGGACCAACAGGAAGTCAGATATTTTGGTTTGAATGTGGATTTATTTGCAAATTCAGCCTCTGCTTTTTACCCACTCCTGCTAAGTGTTTTTTTTTTTATTCACACCAAACTTTTTCAACATGATGAAAATACATTAAAGATGCTAAATTGAGAACGGATATTGAATATCTCAAACGGTTTTGACATGGCGAGGGATTAAAATAATGTCAAAAAAGGAATCAGAAAACATCTCATATATTCTTAAAATTTAATTATACACCATTTATTTTTATATAAAATTATACAAATATTAGAACTAAACCTATTTTATTCTGTTTTTGCAATTCAAGAAGTATGAAAAAGTTAAAAACAGGCTATTTAGTGCTATTTGTTTCAACAAAAAAGCAAACATAGGGCTATACTGCCCTCTTGTGTCCAAAAGGATATCAAAATAGTATATAAAACGTTTTACTAGGTAGGCCTATTGTATTTAAATATAAATTTATTAGGTATATGACTGTGAGGATATTTTCCCATCGGTTAAGCGACGTGTGACACGAGCGGGTGCTTTTAAATCGCTAATATAAAAGTGAAAGTAAAAAAACGGACGTCCGCACGGACATTGATAATGGTGCACGTTGGAAAGAATGATACTTTTAAACATAACACTAAACCGCCATTAGGTGTCGCCAGGCGACCATCTTAATGAGCGAGTCATTGATTCATTCGTTCAAACGATTCATTCCAATGACTGAGTCATTCATGATTGAGACAGATGTTTATGGATTGACCATTGAATCTTTGAGTCAAGCGATTCGTTTCAAAATGCTGAATCATTCAGTAATGAGAAAACAAGTTGCTGTGATCTTTGTTTAACTATTTTTGCTGCTGAAACAGAACAAAAACAGTCAATATTGCATCTAAAATGTAAGTGACTTAATTGTAACTGTTTATTAACCTGTTGTATGAAATCAATGTCACAGTTTCAATTGTGATTGTATTCAGGAAATAGTTGCCTACTCGTCAAGTGAGGTTGCTTAACTCTATCATATGTTATAAAATATATAAAAACTCCATATTTGTCATTTTTATAGTCAGTATGTTGTTAACTGGGTTGCTTTTTTGTGTGCTGCGCTCATTTGTTTACAATTCTCCTGGAGAAGCAGCATGAGCCTCAGCAGTGCAACCTTGTTACCATTGATCAGTAATACATTTATTATTAACTGCTGATTGCAACTTAAAATGAATGTAATGAAATTAGAATAATTTCTCGTTTTAGTGATTCCCAAGTTATTTTTTTGTTATTGACGTTCTAATCAGGCTATACTCTGGTCGGGCAAGTAAAATTCTCTTTCAGGTAGGCCTATTGTATTTATATATAAATATATTAGGGATGTGACTGTGATAAAATTTTCCCACCGGTTAATCGACATGTGACACCGCTGAGGGCTTTTATATCGCTTACTTTAGTATACTATATACTAGTAAAATACAGACGTCCGCACAGACATTGATAATGGTGCGGAGTAGAGCGAGCATTTTCAATGTATTCCTATGGATGTAGGAATTAACTAAAACATTTTATTTATGTTTTTGTGTCCACTGTTCAACCGCAACCGCGTCACACACACATTCCAGAATTGCAATCTTGACATTCATTATAGCCCTAATACAATATAATAATAAAAATAGTCAACCTAACATAAACGAATTACACTGCTCTGTTTAAATAGTCAGTAGTACAATCTGTACCATTCACAGTAAGCAGAGCTCCACTGTGATGTTTCCAAGAACATTTTTGCGCGTGTGAAGAGGATGATTTTTTCCATCGATATTGGAACACGAGTGAAGTACAAAGCCTATAATAAAGAATAGTTTAGCATCCAAATACATCGCAAAAATTGAAACATTTTGAGACCAACACTGCTTACTTTCATTTTTATTAGGGCCCGAGCACCGATGGTGTGAGGACCCTCTTGGAATTGCTCTGTTTATTATTAGGGCCCGAGCACCGATGGTGTGAGGACCCTCTTGGAATTGCTCTGTTTATTATTATTATTATTATTATTATTCTTCTCCGCATTTAATTGCATTTTTGAGGGCCTAAACATGCTCGAAAACTCACAAAACTTTGCACACGCGTCAGAACTGGCGAAAATTTACATCTGATATAGGTTTCAGAATTGGACGGGGCAAAATGGCTCGATAGCGCCACCTATAAAAGTTCAACGGAGTGCGCCTCCCGCAACGTTCCACGTACGTGCACGAAATTCGGTACATACATGTAATGACCTAATACCTACAAAAAAGTCTCTTGGAGCATAGCCCTAAACACAACAGGAAGTCAGCCATTTTGAACTTCCTCTCAGATTTTTGTGCAGTTTTTGCCATTTTCAGGCCTTGTACTTTAACGAACTCCTCCTACAGTTTTAATCTGATCATCTTCAAATTTGGTGAGTGTAATCTTAAGGCCTTTGCGACGTTAAATTGCGAAGATCTTGAGTTTTCGTCGAAGGGCGGGTCCTCGGCGGCCTGACAAATTTCGATGTTTCGCCATGAAACAGGAAGTTGCTGTAACTCAGGCATGGAATGTCCAATCTGCCCCAAACTTCACACGTTTGATAAGAGTTCTGTCCTGAACACATGACCATGCTCATATTCAGTTATAGTCATAGCGCCACCTGCTGGCAACAGGAAGTGACATGTTTAACACTGTTATGGACTCCTAATAACATATAAAAAAGTGCCAGCAAGTGCTAAACATGCTAACAACATACTAGAAGCATGCTAAAACATGCTAGCAAACTCTTAGCTAAGTGCTAAAGCATGCTATTATTGCAATTAAATAGGAATTTGCTGTAACTCAGGCATGGAATGTCCAATCTGCCCCAAACTTCACACTTTTGATAAGCGTTCTGTCCTGAACACATCTACATGAGAATATTCAGTTATAGTAATAGCGCCACCTACTGGTAACAGGAAGTGTCATGTTTAACACGTTGATGCCATTCTAGCAACATGTTAAAAATGCCATTGACTTCTAAACATGCTAGAAACATGTTAAAACATGCTAGCAATACTTAGCTGAGTGCTAAAGCATGCTAATTCAATGAAACAGGATGTTGTTGTTACGCAAGAAGGCAATGTCCATTCTGCACCAAACTTCACACTTTTAATAAACGTTCTGTCCGGAACACATGACCATGCTCATATTCAGTTACAGTCATAGTGCCACCTGCTGGCAACAGGAAGTGACATGTTAAGCACTGTTGTGGACATATAAAAACATATAAAAAAAGTGCCATCAAATGCTAAACATGCTAACAACATACTAGAGACATGTTAAAACATACTAGCAAACACTTAGCTAAGTGCTAAAAAATGATATTACTGCAATTAAATATGAATTTGCTGTAACTCAGGCATGGAATGTCCAATCTGCGTCAAACTTCACACGTTTGATAAGCGTTCTGTCCTGAACACATGACCATGCTTATATTCAGTTACAGTCATAGCGCCACCTGCTGGCAACAGGAAGTGACATGTTTAACACTGTTATGGACTCCTAATAACATATAAAAAAGTGCCAGCAAGTGTTAAACATGTTAACAACATACTAGAAACATGCTAAAACATGCTAGCAAACTCTTAGCTAAGTGCTAAAGCATGCTTTTATTGCAATTAAAAAGGAATTTGCTGTAACTCAGGCATGGAATGTCCAATCTGCCCCAAACTTCACACTTTTGATAAGAGTCATGGCCTGAACACATCTACATGAGAATGTTCAGTTATAGTAATAGCGCCACCTACTGGCAACAGGAAGTGACATGTTTAACACGTTGATGCCGTTCTAGCAACATGTTAAAAATGCCATTGAGTTCTAAACATGCTAGAAACATGTTAAAACATGCTAACAATGCTTAGCTAAGTGCTAAAGAATGCTAATTCAATGAAACATGACTTTGTTGTTACTCAAGAAGGCAATGTCCAATTTGCACCAAACTTCACACATTTGATAAGAGTTCTGTCCTGAACACACATCCATGCTCATATTCAGTTATAGTCATAACGCCACCTACTGGCAACAGAAACTGACATGGTTAACACAGTAATGCAGTACTAACCACATAATTATTGTGTACTGAGCATGCTAGAAACATAGTCATGAAGCATGCTATTATCACCATTATACAAAACATTTTGTAACTGACTTTGACATACTATTACTATATATACCTCCTTAAATGTACATTTCCCAACCATGCTCTGTCTTCCTAAAACCACCGAGTGTTGATGGCACGGGTGCGAGGGCCCTTTCATCGCTGCTTGCAGCTTTAATTATTAGGGCCCGAGCACCGATGGTGTGAGGACCCTCTTGGAATTGCTCTGTTTATTATTATTATTATTATTATTATTATTATTCTTCTCCGCATTTAATTGCATTTTTGAGGGCCTAAACATGCTCGAAAACTCACAAAACTTTGCACACGCGTCAGAACTGGCGAAAATTTACATCTGATATAGGTTTCAGAATTGGACGGGGCAAAATGGCTCGATAGCGCCACCTATAAAAGTTCAACGGAGTGCGCCTCCCGCAACGTTCCACGTACGTGCACGAAATTCGGTACATACATGTAATGACCTAATACCTACAAAAAAGTCTCTTGGAGCATAGCCCTAAACACAACAGGAAGTCAGCCATTTTGAACTTCCTCTCAGATTTTTGTGCAGTTTTTGCCATTTTCAGGCCTCGTACTTTAACGAACTCCTCCTACAGTTTTAATCTGATCATCTTCAAATTTGGTGAGTGTAATCTTAAGGCCTTTGCGACGTTAAATTGCGAAGATCTTGAGTTTTCGTCGAAGGGCGGGTCCTCGGCGGCCTGACAAATTTCGATGTTTCGCCATGAAACAGGAAGTTGCTGTAACTCAGGCATGGAATGTCCAATCTGCCCCAAACTTCACACGTTTGATAAGAGTTCTGTCCTGAACACATGACCATGCTCATATTCAGTTATAGTCATAGCGCCACCTGCTGGCAACAGGAAGTGACATGTTTAACACTGTTATGGACTCCTAATAACATATAAAAAAGTGCCAGCAAGTGCTAAACATGCTAACAACATACTAGAAGCATGCTAAAACATGCTAGCAAACTCTTAGCTAAGTGCTAAAGCATGCTATTATTGCAATTAAATAGGAATTTGCTGTAACTCAGGCATGGAATGTCCAATCTGCCCCAAACTTCACACTTTTGATAAGCGTTCTGTCCTGAACACATCTACATGAGAATATTCAGTTATAGAAATAGCGCCACCTACTGGTAACAGGAAGTGTCGTGTTTAACACGTTGATGCCATTCTAGCAACATGTTAAAAATGCCATTGACTTCTAAACATGCTAGAAACATGTTAAAACATGCTAGCAATACTTAGCTAAGTGCTAAAGCATGCTAATTCAATGAAACAGGATGTTGTTGTTACGCAAGAAGGCAATGTCCATTCTGCACCAAACTTCACACTTTTAATAAACGTTCTGTCCTGAACACATGACCATGCTCATATTCAGTTACAGTCATAGTGCCACCTGCTGGCAACAGGAAGTGACATGTTAAACACTGTTGTGGACATATAAAAACATATAAAAAAAGTGCCAGCAAGTGCTAAACATGCTAACAACATACTAGAAACATGCTAAAACATGCTAGCAAACACTTAGCTAAGTGCTAAAGCATGCTATTGCTGCAATTAAATAGGAATTTGCTGTAACAGAGGCATGGAATGTCCAATCTGCCCCAAACTTCACACGTTTGATAAGAGTCATGGCCTGAACACATCTACATGAGAATATTCAGTTATAGTAATAGCGCCACCTGCTGTCAACAGGAAGTGACATGTTTAACACTGTTGTGGTCTCCTAATAACATATAAAAAAGAGCCAGCAAGTGCTAAACAGGTTAGCAACATACTAGAAACATGCTAGCAAACACTCAGCTAAGTGCTAAAGCATGCTATTACTGCAATTAAATAGGAATTTGCTGTAACTCAGGCATGGAATGTCCAATCTGCCCCAAACTTCACACGTTTGATAAGAATCATGGCCTGAACACACGTCTATGCTCAAATTCAGTTATAGTAATAGCGCCACCTACTGGCAACAGGAAGTGACATGTTTAACACGTTGATGCCGTTCTAGCAACATGTTAAAAATGTCATTGAGTTCTAAACATGCTAGAAACATATTAAAACATGCTAGCAATACTTAGCTAAGTGTTAAAGCATGCTAATTCAATGAAACAGGACTTTGTTGTTACTCAAGAAGGCAATGTACAATCTACCCCAAACTTCACACGTTTGATAAGAGTTATCTCTTGAACACATGTCCATGCTCATATTTAGTTATAGTCATAGCGCCACCTGCTGGCAACAGGAAGTGACGTTTAACACTGTTCTTGACTCCTAATAACATATAAAAAAATGCCAGTAGGTGCTAAACATCCTACCAACATACTAGAGACATGTTAAAACATACTAGCAAACACTTAGCTAAGTGCTAAAGAATGATATTACTGCAATTAAATATGAATTTGCTGTAACTCAGGCATGGAATGTCCAATCTGCGTCAAACTTCACACTTTTGATAAGCGTTCTGTCCTGAACACATGACCATGCTTATATTCAGTTACAGTCATAGCGCCACCTGCTGGCAACAGGAAGTGACATGTTTAACACTGTTATGGACTCCTAATAACATATAAAAAAGTGCCAGCAAGTGTTAAACATGTTAACAACATACTAGAAACATGCTAAAACATGCTAGCAAACTCTTAGCTAAGTGCTAAAGCATGCTATTATTGCAATTAAATAGGAATTTGCTGTAACTCAGGCATGGAATGTCCAATCTGCCCCAAACTTCACACTTTTGATAAGAGTCATGGCCTGAACACATCTGCATGAGAATGTTCAGTTCTAGTAATAGCGCCACCTACTGGCAACAGGAAGTGACATGTTTAACACGTTGATGCCGTTCTAGCAACATGTTAAAAATGCCATTGAGTTCTAAACATGCTAGAAACATGTTAAAACATGCTAACAATGCTTAGCTAAGTGCTAAAGAATGCTAATTCAATGAAACATGACTTTGTTGTTACTCAAGAAGGCAATGTCCAATTTGCACCAAACTTCACACGTTTGATAAGAGTTCTGTCCTGAACACACATCCATGCTCATATTCAGTTATAGTCATAACGCCACCTACTGGCAACAGAAACTGACATGGTTAACACAGTAATGCAGTACTAACCACATAATTATTGTGTACTGAGCATGCTAGAAACAGACTAAACATGCTAGCAACACTTAGCTGAGTCATGAAGCATGCTATTATCACCATTATACAAAACATTTTGTAACTGACTTTGACATACTCTTACTATATATACCTCCTTAAATGTACATTTCCCAACCATGCTCTGTCTTCCTAAAACCACCGAGTGTTGATGGCACGGGTGCGAGGGCCCTTTCATCGCTGCTTGCAGCTTTAATTATTATTATTATTCTTCTCCGCATTTAATTGCATTTTTGAGGGCCTAAACATGCTCGAAAACTCACGAAACTTTGCACACGCGTCAGAACTGGCGAAAATTTACATCTGATATAGGTTTCAGAATTGGGCGGGGCAAAATGGCTCGATAGCGCCACCTATAAAAGTTCAACGGAGTGCGCCTCCCGCTGTGTTCCACGTACGTGTACGAAATTCGGTACATATGTGTAAGGACCTAATACCTACAAAAAAGTCTCTTGGAGCGTAGCTCTAAACACAACAGGAAGTCAGCCATTTTCAACTTCCTCTCTGATTTTTGTGCACTTTTTGCCATTTTCAGGCCTCGTACTTTAACGAACTCCTCCTACAGTTTTAATCTGATCATCTTCAAATTTGGTGAGTGTAATCTTAAGGCCTTTGCAACGTTAAATTGCGAAGATCTTGAGTTTTCGTTGAAGGGCGGGCCCTCGGCGGCCTGACAAATTTTGATGTTTCGCCATGAAACAGGAAGTTGCTGTAACTCAGGCATGGAATGTCCAATCTGCCCCAAACTTCACACTTTTGATAAGCGTTCTGTCCTGAACACATGACCATGCTCATATTCAGTTACAGTCATAGCGCCATCTGCTGGCAACAGGAAGTGACATGTTTAACACTCTTGTGGACTCCTGATAACATATAAAAAAGTGCCAGCAAGTGCTAAACATGCTAACAACTTACTAGAAACATGCTAAAACATGCTAGCAAACACTTAGCTAAGTGCTAAAGCATGCTATTACTGCAATTAAATAGGAATTTGCTGTAACTCAGGCACGGAATGTCCAATCTGCCCCAAACTTCACACGTTTGATAAGAGTCATGGCCTGAACACATCTACATGAGAATATTCAGTTATAGTAATAGCGCCACCTACTGGTAACAGGAAGTGTCATGTTTAACACGTTGATGCCGTTCTAGCAACATGTTAAAAATGCCATTGACTTCTAAAAATGCTAGAAACATGTTAAAACATGCAAGCAATACTTAGCTAAGTGCTAAAGCATGCTAATTCAATGAAACAGGATGTTGTTGTTACTCAAGAAGGCAATGTCCAATCTGCGCCAAACTTCACACTTTTGATAAGCGTTCTGTCCTGAACACATGACCATGCTCATATTCAGTTACAGTCATAGCGCCACCTGCTGGCAACAGGAAGTGACATGTTAAACACTGTTGTGGACTCCTGATAACATATAAAAAAGTGCCAGCAAGTGCTAAACATGCTAACAACATACTAGAAACATGTTAGCAAACACTTAGCTAAGTGCTAAAGCATGCTATTGCTGCAAATAAATAGGAAGTTGCTGTAACTAAGGCATGGAATGTCCAATCTGCCCCAAACTTCACACTTTTGATAAGCGTTCTGTCCTGAACACATGACCATGCTCATATTCAGTTATAGTCATAGCGCCACCTGCTGGCAACAGGAAGTGACATGTTTAACACTCTTGTGGACTCCTGATAACATATAAAAAAGTGCCAGCAAGTGCTAAACATGCTAACAACATACTAGAAACATGCTAAAACATGCTAGCAAACACTTAGCTAAGTGCTAAAGCATGCTATTACTGCAATTAAATAGAAATTTGTTGTAACTCAGGCACAGAATGTCCAATCTGCCCCAGACTTCACACGTTTGATAAGAGTCATGGCCTGAACACATCTACATGAGAATATTCAGTTATAGTAATAGCGCCACCTACTGGTAACAGGAAGTGTCATGTTTAACACGTTGATGCCGTTCTAGCAACATGTTAAAAATGCCATTGACTTCTAAAAATGCTAGAAACATGTTAAAACATGCTAGCAATACTTAGCTAATTCAATGAAACAGGATGTTGTTGTTACTCAAGAAGGCAATGTCCAATCTGCCCCAAACTTCACACTTTTGATAAGCGTTCTGTCCTGAACACATGACCATGCTCATTCAGTTACAGTCATAGCACCGCCTGCTGGCAACAGGAAGTGACATGTTAAACACTGTTGTGGACTCCTGATAACATATAAAAAAGTGCCAGCAAGTGCTAAACATGCTAACAACATACTAGAAACATATTAGCAAACACTTAGCTAAGTGCTAAAGCATGCTATTGCTGCAATTAAATATGAATTTGCTGTAACACAGGCATGGAATGTCCAATCTGCCCCAAACTTAATATCTAACATGCAAGAAACATGCTAGCAACACATAGCTAAGTTCTAAAGCATGCTAGAAATTCTAAAGGAAGTTGTTGTAACTTAGGCATACAATGTCCAATCTACCCCAAACTTCACACGTTTGATAATAGTTATCTCCTGAACACAAGTCCATGCTCATATTCAGATATAGTCATAGCGCCGCCTGCTGGCAACAGGAAGTGACGTTTAACACTATTCTGGACTCCTAATAACATATAAAAAAGTGTCACCAACTGCTAAACATGTTAGCAACATACTAGAAACATGCAATCAAATACTTAGCTAAGTGTTAAAGCATCCTATTACTGCAATTAAATATGAATTTGCTGTAACTCGGGCATTCAATGTCCAATCTACCCCAAAATTAATATGTAATATGCTAGAAACATCATAAAACATGCTAGAAATGCTAAAGGAAGTTGTTGTAACTCAAGCATACAATGTCCAATCTGCCCCAAACTCCACATGTTTGATAAAAGTCCTGCACTGAACACATCTACATAGCGATATTCAGATATAGACATAGCCCCACCTACTGGCAACAGAAACTGACATGGTTAACACAGTAATGCAGTACTAACCACATAACTATTGTGTACTAAGCATGCTAAAAACATACTAAACATGCTAGCAACTACTATATATACCTCCTTAAATGCACATTGTCCAACCATGCTCTGTCTTCCTAAAGCCACCGGGTGGCGGCAGCACGGGTGCGAGGGCCCTTTCATCGCTGCTTGCAGCTTTAATTTTTACATTAAATTTAAAGGATTTGTTGTGGAATATTTTGAGTGTATCATAAAATCAGAATAAGGCAAGACAAGTAATATTTTCTGTCTTATATATATATATAAATATATATATGTGTGTGTGTGTGTGTGTATATATATATATAGATATAGATATAGATAGATAGATATTTATATACACACACACATATATATATATATATATATATGTATGTGTGTGTGTGTGTGTGTGTATGTATATATATATATATAAATATAGCTGCGAGCAGCGATGGAGGGCCAAAGCCGGTGGCACCGCCATCCCCGGTGCCTTTAGGTAACTAAAGGCACCGGGGTTGCGGTGCCACCGGCTTGGGCCCGTAATCGCTGCTCGCAGCTATATTTATTATTATTCTCCGCATTGAATTGCATTTTTGAGGGCCTAAACATGCTCGAAAACTCACGAAACTTTGCACACACGTCAGAACTGGCGAAAATTTACATCTGATATAGGTTTCAGAATTGGACGGGGCAAAATGGCTCGATAGCGCCACCTATAAAACTTCAACGGAGTGCGCCTCCCGCATCGTTCCACGTACGTGCACGAAATTCGGTACATACATGTAATTACCTAATACCTACAAAAAAGTCTCTTGGAGCGTAGCCCTAAACACAACAGGAAGTCAGCCATTTTGAACTTCCTCTCAGATTTTTGTGCAGTTTTTGCCATTTTCAGGCCTCGTACTTTAACGAACTCCTCCTACAGTTTTAATCTGATCATCTTCAAATTTGGTGAGTGTAATCTTCAGGCCTTTGCGACGTTAAATTGCGAAGATCTTGAGTTTTCGTCGAAGTGCGGGTCCTCGGCGGCCTGACAAATTTCGATGTTTCGCCATGAAACAGGAAGTTGCTGTAACTCAGGCATGGAATGTCCAATCTGCCCCAAACTTCACACGTTTGATAAGAGTTCTGTCCTGAACACATGACCATGCTCATATTCAGTTATAGTCATAGCGCCACCTGCTGGCAACAGGAAGTGACATGTTTAACACTGTTATGGACTCCTAATAACATATAAAAAAGTGCCAGCAAGTGCTAAACATGCTAACAACATACTAGAAGCATGCTAAAACATGCTAGCAAACTCTTAGCTAAGTGCTAAAGCATGCTATTATTGCAATTAAATAGGAATTTGCTGTAACTCAGGCATGGAATGTCCAATCTGCCCCAAACTTCACACTTTTGATAAGCGTTCTGTCCTGAACACATCTACATGAGAATATTCAGTTATAGTAATAGCGCCACCTACTGGTAACAGGAAGTGTCATGTTTAACACGTTGATGCCATTCTAGCAACATGTTAAAAATGCCATTGACTTCTAAACATGCTAGAAACATGTTAAAACATGCTAGCAATACTTAGCTAAGTGCTAAAGCATGCTAATTCAATGAAACAGGATGTTGTTGTTACTCAAGAAGGCAATGTCCAATCTGCCCCAAACTTCACACTTTTAATAAACGTTCTGTCCTAAACACATGACCATGCTCATATTCAGTTACAGTCATAGCGCCACCTGCTGGCAACAGGAAGTGACATGTTAAACACTGTTGTGGACATATAAAAACATATAAAAAAAGTGACAGCAAGTGCTAAACATGCTAACAACATACTAGAAACATGCTAAAACATGCTAGCAAACACTTAGCTAAGTGCTAAAGCATGCTATTGCTGCAATTAAATAGGAATTTGCTGTAACTCAGGCATGGAATGTCCAATCTGCCCCAAACTTCACACGTTTGATAAGAGTCATGGCCTGAACACATCTACATGAGAATATTCAGTTATAGTAATAGCGCCACCTGCTTTCAACAGGAAGTGACATGTTTAACACTCTTGTGGTCTCCTAATAACATATAAAAAAGAGCCAGCAAGTGCTAAACAGGTTAGCAACATACTAGAAACATGCTAGCAAACACTTAGCTAAGTGCTAAAGCATGCTATTACTGCAATTAAATAGGAATTTGCTGTAACTCAGGCATGGAATGTCCAATCTGCCCCAAACTTCACACATTTGATAAGAATCATGGCCTGAACACATGTCTATGCTCAAATTCAGTTATAGTAATAGCGCCACCTACTGGCAACAGGAAGTGACATGTTTAACACTTTGATGCCGTTCTAGCAACATGTTAAAAATGCCATTGAGTTCTATACATGCTAGAAACATGTTAAAACATGCTAGCAATACTTAGCTAAGTGCTAAAGCATGCTAATTCAATGAAACAGGACTTTGTTGTTACTCAAGAAGGCAATGTACAATCTACCCCAAACTTCACACGTTTGATAAGAGTTATCTCTTGAACACATGTCCATGCTCATATTTAGTTATAGTCATAGCGCCACCTGCTGGCAACAGGAATTGACGTTTAACACTGTTCTTGACTCCTAATAACATATAAAAAAATGCCAGTAGGTGCTAAACATCCTACCAACATACTAGAGACATGCTAAAACATACTAGCAAACACTTAGCTAAGTGCTAAAGAATGATATTACTGCAATTAAATATGAATTTGCTGTAACTCAGGCATGGAATGTCCAATCTGCCCCAAACTTCACACTTTTGATAAGCGTTCTGTCCTGAACACATGACCATGCTTATATTCAGTTACAGTCATAGCGCCACCTGCTGGCAACAGGAAGTGACATGTTTAACACTGTTATGGACTCCTAATAACATATAAAAAAGTGCCAGCAAGTGCTAAACATGCTAACAACATACTACAAACATGCTAAAACATGCTAGCAAACTCTTAGCTAAGTGCTAAAGCATGCTATTATTGCAATTAAATAGGAATTTGCTGTAACTCAGGCATGGAATGTCCAATCTGCCCCAAACTTCACACATTTGATAAGAATCATGGCCTGAACACATGTCTATGCTCAAATTCAGTTATAGTAATAGCGCCACCTACTGGCAACAGGAAGTGACATGTTTAACACTTTGATGCCGTTCTAGCAACATGTTAAAAATGCCATTGAGTTCTAAACATGCTAGAAACATGTTAAAACATGCTAACAATGCTTAGCTAAGTGCTAAAGAATGCTAATTCAATGAAACATGACTTTGTTGTTACTCAAGAAGGCAATGTCCAATTTGCACCAAACTTCACACGTTTGATAAGAGTTCTGTCCTGAACACACATCCATGGTCATATTCAGTTATAGTCATAACGCCACCTACTGGCAACAGAGACATGGTTAACACAGTAATGCAGTACTAACCACATAATTATTGTGTACTAAGCATGCTAGAAACAGACTAAACATGCTAGCAACACTTAGCTGAGTCATGAAGCATGCTATTATCACCATTATACAAAACATTTTGTAACTGACTTTGACATACTCTTACTATATATACCTCCTTAAGGCGAGACACGGCAGGCAAAAACAACGTTTTTTTTTTACTGGTCAATTTTGAGATTTGGGGATATTTGTCTTCAATAACACGTCTTCTTTCAGACTTGTGTTGAAAAAAAGTCCGAAATACACATTTAGGTCTTTATTTTATTACACTTTGTCTGTTTGCGTCTGTAGATTTCTCATAAATTCAACAAAAGTTCGCGTTCTTAATCAACGTGCTGCTCCGCGATCTCTGTCGTCAGCCTGTCATCAGAAGCACCGTTAGGAAGCTCTCTATGTTGTGTACAATCCTGTCGGATCCAAATATGGTCATTTCCTTTTTATCAGCAACCAATCGTGAAAGTAAAAGGGCTGAATGCGCAATCTCATTGGCTGATGAAAAATCTTTAAAGCCCGTTTTCTCAAAATGACTTTTCTCTCATTCTCCAAGTCCGAAATCTCCACTTCAGTAGCACCTATATACACCAAACTTTCCAGACTTGTACCTAGTTATATTATGAAGACATTTACAGAGGGATTTGTAAATATATTATTCCTAGCCTGATTTATATAACATTTTATTCCAAAAAACATGGCGAAAATCTTTTTTTTAAGGCTATTGACAGTATTTTCTGATTTACAGGATAACAAAAGTAGATATCCATAAATCCCTCTGTAATTTTTTTCCCATCTAATATGTGAACACAATGAAAAAATAATTTTTAACCTGGCTTTATCCAATACTGAGATATCGTTTTTTAAAATATATGCAAATTAGTGCATATTTGATTAGATATTGCCTGATTTGCATATTTAAACATTAAATTACAGAAAACTTGTAATACATTTTTTTCTCATCTTAATGTAGGTAATCAACTGGGAAAGTTTCATGGTGATATCTGCTAGTTAAAAATTTTACCCTATTCACCTGTAGTGTCTCGCCTTAAATGTACATTTCCCAACCATGCTCTGTCTTCCTAAAGCCACCGAGTGTTGATGGCATGGGTGCGAGGGCCCTTTCATCGCTGCTTGCAGCTTTAATTATTAGGGCCCAAGCCCTGAAAGGGCGCAGAGCCCTATTGTTCTTCTAAGGATTATTTATTATTATTTTTTTTTCAACCTTTCGGGCACTTTTGGGGCCCTTAACGTGCTCGAAAACTCTTGAAACTTTGCACACGGGTCAGAACCCGCGGCCATTAGGGCCGAGCTGAAGCTGGGACACGGGCGTGGCAGGGAGGCTCGACAGCGCCCCCTGGAACGGGGTCCGAAAACTTGGTCCATAAATCAAACACGCTTGCATGTAATAATATACACATATAGATACACATACTCACATACTCGGTACACATATAGATCTCATCGGGCCAAACAACTTTTGTACTTTTACTTTTTACGCCAGCCCAACAGGAAGTCGGCTATTATGGGTTGTTTGGAAACGCATGCTGTGGAATTTAATGTACTCCTCCTAGGGAATTCATCCATTCGCCTCCAAACTCAGTCAGCATGAAGTCAAGACATTGAGGATGCTAAATTGCGGACGGATTTTTGATATCTCGAACGGTTTGGCTGTGGCGAGGACACGAATTTATGGCGAATAATGGAAACAGGAAGTGTGTTATAACTTCTGCATACATTAACTGATCTTGATTAAACTTCAGCAGTGTGTTCGTTGTAAGAGGCCGATCACATGGATGTGACTATTGTGAGTCAAAGTTATAGCGCCACCAACTGGCAACAGGAAGTGTGTCCCTTTCAAAATGCTTTGAAATCACCCTCTTATTTTTACCCGATTTACTTCAAACTTTATGTGTATAATGTAAACACACGGCCGATGTAGACCTGTGAAAGGATTTTTGATATCTTTAATACTGTTGCCATGGCAACGCTTCAAACTTTAATATTCTTTTTTGATGCTTTTGAGACTCTTAACATACTTGAAATTGGATGAAACTCGACAGACACATCACATTTATTAGCCCGTAGACATGTGCAAAGTTTCAGAAACGGGCGTGGTGAGGGGCTCAGTAGCGCCACCTTTAGTCATAAGTGGGGGGGTTAGTTTTATCAACAGCAACAAAACTTGGTATGTGTATTGTTCTCATCAAGACGGACAACTTTCTAATTTACATGAACTATCTCTGACCAACAGGAAGAGAGATATTTTGTTTTGAATGTGGATTTTCTGAAGAATTTTCTCTCCCTCTCTCTGTGTCTCTGTGTGTGTGAGGGGAGGGGGGGATTTGACTATTGCTTTTATATTATTAATCAAGGTTTCAGGGGCTTTTGGGGTCCTTAACGTGCTCAAAAACTCTTGAAACTTTGCACACAAGTCAGAACCCCCTGCCATCAGGGACGGGCTGAAGCTGGTACCCGGGCGTGGCAGGGGGGCTCAACAGCGCCCCCTTGAACGGGGTCCCAAAACTTGGTCCATAGATCAAACACGCTTGCATTAATTAATATGAAACTCGGTACACATATAGATCTCATCGGGCCGAACAACTTTCCCCTGGTCAAGTTTTACGCCAGCCCAACAGGAAGTCGGCTATTATGGGTTGTTTGGAAAACGCTTGCTGTGGAATGCGAAGTACTCCTCCTAGAGAATTCATCCAATCCCCACCAAACTCGGTGTGCATGAAGTCAAGACATTGAGGATTCTAAATTGCGGACGGATTTTTGATATCTCGAACGGTTTGGCCGTGGCGAGGAAACGAATTTATGGCGAGAAAAGAGAAACACGAAGTGGTATAACTTCTGCATACATTAACTGATCTTGATGAAACTTCACCAGTGTGTTCGTGGTAAGAGGCCGATCAGATGGATGTAACTATTGTGAGTCAAAGTTATAGCGCCACCAACTGGCAGCAGGAAGTGTGTCACTTTCAAAATGCTTTTGACAAAAGTGGGGGGGTTAGTTTTATCCACAGTTACAAAAATCAATACGTACATTGGTCCCATCGAGCCGGACAACTTTCTAATATACAGTTATTAGCTTCGACCAATAGGAAGTCAGATATTTTGGTTTGAATGTGGATTTATTTGCAAATTCAGCCTCTGCTTTTTACCCACTCCTGCTAAGTGTTTTTTTTTTTATTCACACCAAACTTTTTTAACACGATGAAAATACATTAAAGATGCTAAATTGTGAACGGATATTAAATATTTAAAACGGTTTTGACATGGCGAGGGATTAAAATAATATCAAAAAAGGAATCAGAAAACATCTCATATCTTCTTAAAATTTAATTATACACCATTTATTTTTATATAAAATTATACAAATATCAGAACTAAACCGAAACAGAACTAGTTTTGGGTTTATTCAGTTTTTTTCAATTCAAGAATTATGTACAAGTTTAAAATCAGCCAGAATGCGCTATTTAGTAAAAAAAAAAGTCATACATAGGGCTATACTGCCCTCTTGTGTTCAAAATCAGGTAGGCCCATTGTATATTGTATTTATATATACATATAATAGCGATGTGACTGAGAATTTTTTCCCACTGGTTAATCGATGTGTGACACCGCGGCGGGGGCTTTTAAATCGCTAACTTAAAGGGATACTCCACTTTAAATTGAAAATTCTGTCATCATATACTCACCCTCATGTTGTTTCAATCCTTTATTAATTTCTTTCTTCTGCTGAACAGAAAGGAAGATATTTAGAAGAATGTCAGTAACCAGACAGTTTCTGGTCTCATTGACTTCCATAGTATACATTTTTTTCCTACTATGGAAGTCAATGGGATCAGAAACTGTCTGGTTACTGACATTCTCCTAAATATCTTTCTTTCTGTTCAGCAGAAAAAAGAAATTCATAAAGGATTAAAACAACATGAGGATGAGTATATGATGACAGAATTTTCATTTTAAAGTGGAGTATCCCTTTAAAAGCGAAAGTGCTGTACATCATACTTTCTCCCGCATTGATTACTTTCTTGTTGATAACAAATTGCTTCCATTGATTAGCTCATGTATCTATAATACTATTGTTATTTCAGACCATGCTGCTGTTACATTTGACCTCGCTTTACCAAGCCTTTCAATGTCCCGGTCTCCTTGGCGTTTTAACTCTCTGCTTCTCAATGATTCTAATTTTATTTCTGTCATTAATGATCGTATTGACCTTTTTATCTCCACAAATATTTCCCCTGGTGTTTCAGCTAAGACAATTTGGGAGGCATGTAAGGCTTATTTAAGGGGAGAAATAATTTCATACTCGGCCTATAAGAGAAAAATAAACAATGAAAGGAGAGCTAATCTTTTGAATACTTTGGCAGACCTTCAGTCTAATTGTGTTAATTCTACAAACTCAGATGACTTTGTTAAATTTCTGACAACAAAGACAGAGTTTGACTTACTTACTACAAATGAGGCGACTGAAGCTCTACATAAGACTCATTGCAATTATTATGAATTCGGTGATAAATCAAGCAAATTGCTTGCCCATCAGTTGCGTCAGTCTGCTGCTTCACATCTCATTACTCAAATTTCCACCTCTGCTGGGTCTTCAGTTAATCCACTGACTATTAATAATGAGTTTAGGAATTTTTATTCCTCGTTATATACTTCGGAAAGCATAGCTGAAGTAGGCCAATTCGATAATTTTTTCAATTCCTTCAATATGCCTTGCATTGATCCTGATATCTCCTCAAATTTGATAGGCCCTCTTACATTGAACGAAATTAAGTCTGCTCTTAGTCTAATGCAGAATGGCAAATGCCCAGGGCCGGATGGCTTCCCTGCTGAATTTTTCAAGACATTTTCTGACAAATTATCACCTCTTTTACTTAACATGTTCAATGAGTCTTACAGCTCAGGTATTCTCCCTCATTCCTTACGGCAGGCTATCATTTCTCTTATTCTCAAAAAAGATAAAGATCCTTCTCAGTGCAGCAACTATCGCCCGATCTCCTTACTTTGTTCAGATGTGAAATTATTAGCTAAAGTCCTAGCAAGACGCCTGGAGGTGGTCCTTCCAACTTTAATTTCTACTGACCAAACAGGCTTTATTAAAAACAGACATTCTTTTCATAATATTAGACGCCTTTTTAATATTCTTTATTCTTCTACTTTAAATGAAACACCAGAGTTAGTTATTTCCATGGATGCTGAGAAGGCGTTTGATAGAGTCGAGTGGCACTATTTGTTTTATACACTGAAGAAATTTGGCTTTCCTGATCAGTTTATATATTGGATTAGGCTTTTATATACATCTCCCTTGGCCTGTGTTCGAACTAATAATAACTATTCTGAGTATTTCTCCCTCGGTCGTGGGACTAGACAAGGTTGCCCGCTTTCTCCCCTTTTGTTTGCAATAGCCATTGAGCCTTTGGCAATTGCTCTAAGATCCAGTGCGATGGCTGGCATTCAAAGGGGAGGATTGGAGCATAAGCTATCTCTGTACGCAGATGATCTTCTCTTATATGTCTCTGAGCCTGGTACTTCCATTCCTTTGGTGCTTGATTTGCTAATGGATTTTGGCCTAATCTCAGGCTATAAGTTAAATTTGAGTAAAAGTGAATTAATGCCCATTAACACAGCTGCCTTGAATTATCCATTAGCATCCCTACCTTTTAGATCTTCCTTAAGTTTTAGATATTTGGGCATAAATGTGACAAGAAACTTTTCAGACTTATTTGACCACAATTTTGTTCCACTGCTTAATCGTCTATCTCAGGATTTTAATCGTTGGTCTCTCCTTCCTTTATCCCTGTTCGGTAGGCTTAATTGTATTAAGATGAGCGTGCTCCCTAAATTTTTATATTTATTTCAGTGTATTCCTATCTTTATTCCAAAGTCTTTTTTTGTTACACTCGACAGCTCTATTTCTAGTTTTCTTTGGAATAAAAAGACCCCAAAGATTCGAAAAGGCATTCTGCAGAAGACAAAACAATTAGGTGGTCTAGCTCTTCCTAATTTTCTAATATATTACTGGGCAGCAAATATACGCACCACTCTTTACTGGTTCCAACCAAGCAACTCCGTCAACTCCCCATCCTGGCTGCATATCGAGAATGCCTCATGTAAATCATCTTCCCTGGTGGCTCTTTTATGCCTCCCATACACATTGTCCCCAATGAAATATTCAAGTAATATAATTGTTAAAAACAGTCTTAAAATCTGGACCCAATTTTTGCGACATTTCGGTCTTCATAATACCCCCCTGTTATCCCCAATACATTCTAACCCGTTGTTTTACCCCTCCATTTTAGACCGTGCTTACACCTCTTGGAGAGATCTTGGGTTGGTTTCTGTTGCTGACCTTTACATCGATGGTGTTTTTGCCTCTTTTGAACAGTTGACTTCTCAGTTTAATATTTCCAAAAAACATTTTTTCAGATATTTACAAATTCGAGACTTTGTACGAAAAAAAATGGTCAACTTTCCAAATGCACCTCTCCCTTCAGATTTAGACACCATTCTGGGTGTGGATCCTTGTACTAAAGGGTCAATTTGTAAACTAGTGAATATAATTGTTTATTTGCAATTTTCCTCTGATGATTTACGCCTTGTCTGGTCCCAAGACATCGGTACTGAGATTAACGAGGAGACATGGAGGGCAGTCCTGAACAGGGTTTACTCCTCTTCCCTCTGCGCACGTCATAGGCTCATACAGTGCAAGGTGGTTCATAGAGCCCACTGGTCGAAGACCAGGTTAGCACGCATTAACCCGTCTATTGACTCGGAGTGTGACAGGTGTCATTCTGGTTCAGGCACTTTAATTCACATGTTCTGGTCCTGCCCTGCTCTGTCTTCCTTTTGGAGACAAATTTTTGTCTCATTGTCAGCCATTACCTCGGCGGATATCCCACTCTGCCCAGTTACAGCTTTATTTGGGGTTCTCCCGCCTGGCCATTCTTTGCCTTCTCACTTTTCAGATTTTGCAGCCTTTCTGACTCTTTTAGCTAGGCGTTTAATTCTATTGAATTGGAAAAGCCCTCACCCTCCATCTTACACTCGTTGGATAAGAGATGTTCTTTATTTTATGAAACTGGAGAAAATTAGGTACTCTCTTCACCGACCTAGCACCATTTTCATCAAGCTTTGGCAACCCATGTGTGAACATATCAAAACTCTCCAGCTTGACCCTGCTCTTTGTGTGTGATCCCCTTATCTCCCCCCACATCTGTCACCAATCTAGATGTTGATACAAATTTTGTATTGCCTGGCCAATACACTGCTATGTTTACTGTTACTGTATGTGATTGTACTTTGTTTATTTATTTTTTGAGGGGAAAATAATCCTTAGTGCATCTTCTCTCTGTAATGGTTTGTGTATTGTCATCTTCCCCTGTTTCTGTAAAAAATATATATATTTTTTTGTAATGGTTTAAAGTGTATAAATAAATCATAAAAAAAAAAAAAAAAAAGCGAAAGTGAAATACGGACGTCCAGTAGGAATGAACTAAAAAACATTCACTCTGTTCTGCTCGTTCCTCGCTGTAGATGCGTTATTGCCCATGCAGCCGTGAGCATTTTAGTTTCATTTAAAAAATAACGCCATTTCGGGGGTGGGATTGCTTGAATGTTTTTTTACAAAAGCACAATGTTGTGTTTTATTGCGAGTGTACATAAATATAAGTAAACACAGTGCAGTTTAAATGATGTCCTGTATGAACAAACCGACGGAGTAGCCTATGTTTTTATGTTTCCACTGTTCGATCGCGCCCACGCCTCACACACACACACACACACACACACACACACACACACACACACACACACACACACACACACACACACTGTGCATTCCAGCATTGCAATCTTGACATCGCAGCCGGTTCATTACAGCCGTAATAAAATATAATAATAAATATAAATAGTCAACCTATTTGCAGCAAATGATAGTAGATTTTAGATCAATATATTTGTTTTCCTTACAATTTTAATTAACACTAACTTTATTCTCATCTGAATTATAAATAATTTATTTCCGTATAAAATAATACTACCATTAAAAAATACATTTTATTGTCTTTTTTAATCAATGGAGAATGTGTGACTTAAAAATACACAGATTAGTGCTCGGTTTGAGGACAAGAAATGAAAACCAATGCAATATGATGAATGTCCAAAAACGTTCGCTCTTCTCTGCCCATTCCTCGCCTCGCCATATATATATATATTTATTTATTTATTTTTTGTTACATATATATAATGTGTATATATATATATATATATATATATATATATATACATATATATATATATATATATATATATATATATATATATATATATATATTTTTTTTTTTTTACAATTATATATATATATATATATATATATATATATATATATATATAAATATAGCTGCGAGCAGCAATGGAGGGCCCAAGGCGGTGACACCGCCACCCCGGTGGCTTTAGTGTAACTAAAGGCACCAGGGTGGCGGTGCCACCGGCTTGGGCCCGCAATCGCTGCTCGCAGCTATATTTAGGGCCCGAGCACCGATGGTGTGAGGACCCTCTTGGAATTGCTCTGTTTATTAGGGCCCGAGCACCGATGGTGTGAGGACCCTCTTGGAATTGCTCTGTTTATTATTATTAGGGCCCAAGCCCTGAAAGGGCGAAGGCCCTATTGTTTTCGGTAGGATTATTATTATTATTATTATTATTATTATTTTGTCAACCTTTCGGGCACTTTTGGGGCCCTTAACATGCTCGAAAACTCTTGAAACTTTGCACACAGGTCAGAACCCGCGGCCATCAGGGCCGGGCTGAAGCTGGTACCCGGGCGTGGCAGGGGGGCTCGACAGCGCCCCCTGGAACGGGATCCGAACACGTGTCCATAAATCAAACACGCTTGCATGTAATAATATGAAACTCGGTACACATGTAGATCTCATCGGGCCGAACAACTTTCGTGCTCTAAGTTTTACGCCAGCCCAACAGGAAGTCGGCTATTATGGGTTGTTTGGAAACGCATGGTCTGGTATTTGAAACACTTCTCCTAGGGAATTCACCCGATCGCCACTAAACTCGGTGGGAATGAAGTCAAGACATTGAGGGTGCTAAATTGCGGACGGATTTTTGATATCTCAAACGGTTTGGCCGTGGCGAGGAAACGAATTTATGGCGAATAATGGAAACAGGAAGTGTGTTATAACTTCTGCATACATTAACTGATCTTGATGAAACTTCAGCAGTGTGTTCGTGGTAAGAGGCCGATCACATGGATGTGACTATTGTGAGTCAAAGTTATAGCGCCACCAACTGGCAGCAGGAATATATCACTTTCAAAATGCTTTGAAATCACCCTCTTATTTTTACCCGATTTGCTTCAAACTTTATGTGTATAATGTAAACACACGGCAGATGTAGACCTGTGAAAGGATTTTTGATATCTTTAATACTGTTGCCGTGGCAACGCTTCAAACTTTAATATTCTTTTTTGATGCTTTTGAAACTCTTAACATACTTGAAATTGGATGAAACTCGACAGACACATCACATTTATTAGCCAGTAGACATGTGCAAAGTTTCAGAAATGGGCGTGGTGAGGGGCTCAGTAGCGCCACCTTTAGTCATAAGTGGGGGGGTTAGTTTTATCAACAGCAACAAAACTTGGTATGTGTATTGTTCTCATCAAGACGGACAACTTTCTAATTGACATTAACTACCTCCGACCAACAGGAAGAGAGATATTTTGGTTTGAATGTGGATTTTCTGAAGAATTTTCTCTCCCTCTCTCTGTGTCTCTGTGTGTGAGAGGGGAGGGGGGAATTTGACTATTGCTTTTATATTGTTAATCAAGGTTTCAGGGGCTTTTGGGGTCCTTAACGTGCTCAAAAACTCTTGAAACTTTGCACACAAGTCAGAACCCCCTGCCATCAGGGACAGGCTGAAGCTGGTACCCGGGCGTGGCAGGGGGGCTCAACAGCGCCCCCTTGAACGGGGTCCCAAAACTTGGTCCATAGATCAAACACGCTTGCATGAATTAATATGAAACTCGGTACACATATAGATCTCATCGGGCCGAACAACTTTCCCCCGGTCAAGTTTTACGCCAGCCCAACAGGAAGTCGGCTATTATTGGTTGTTTGGAAAACGCTTCCTGTGGAATGCGAAGTACTCCTCCTAGAAAATTCACCGTGTCCCCTCCAAACTCGGTGTGCATGTAGTCAAGACTTTGAGGATGCTAAATTGCGGACGGATTTTTGATATCTCGAACGGTTTGGCCGTGGCGAGGAATCGAATTTATGGCGAGAAAAGAGAAACACGAAGTGGAATAACTTCTGCATACATTAACTGATCTTGATGAAACTTCAGCAGTGTGTTCGTGGTAAGAGGCCGATCAGATGGATGTAACTATTGTGATTCAAAGTTATAGCGCCACCAACTGGCAGCAGGAAGTGTGTCACTTTCAACATGCTTTTGACAAAAGTGGGGGGGTTAGTTTTAACTCCAGTAAAAAAAACTCAGTTCATATATTGATCTCATCGACCCGGACAACTTTCTAATTTAAAGTCATTAGCTCTGACCATCAGGAAGTCAGATATTTTGGTCTGAATGTGGATTTTTTTGCAAAATCAGCCTCTGAATTTTTAGCCACCTTTATCTAAGTGGTTATTTTATTCCCACCAAACTTTTTCAACATGATAAAAATATATTAATGATGCTAAATTGTGAACGGATAATAAATATCTCAAACGGTTTTGCTATGGCGAGGGATTAAAGTAATGTCAAAAAAGTAAACACTAAAAGGCTCATATATTCTAAAAATGTAATTATACACCATTTATTACTACATAAAAGTATACAAATATCAGAACTTAACTCATTTTATTCTTTTTTTTCAATTTAAGAATGAAGTTTAAGTTTAAAAACTGCCAGAATGGTTGTTTAGTCTAAACAATAAATAAATAAAGTCAAACATAGTGCTATACTGCCCTCTTGTGTTCAAAATCAGGTAGGCCTATTATATCTATATAAAAATATACTAGGTATGTGACGGTGAGAATATTTTACCACCGGTTAACTGACGTGTGACACTGCTGGGGGCTTTTTAATCGCTAACTTAAAAACGAAAGTAAAATATGTTCGTCCGCACGGACATTGATAATGGTGCGGAGCAGAGCGAGCGTTTTCAATAAATTCCTATGGAAGGAGGAATGACCTAAGAAACGTTGACTCTGTTCTGCTCGTTCCTCGCTGAGGACGCACACCATTATGAATGCCTGTGCAGCCGTGAGCATTTTAGTTTCATTTTCGGGGCGGATTGCTTGAATGTATTTAAAAAAAGCACAATGTTGTGTTTTATTGCTACTGTACAAAAATATAAGTTAACACTTTGCAGTTTGAATGATGTTCTGAACAAAATGACAGAGTATGTTTTTATGTGTCCACTGTTCAATCGCGCCCTCGTTTTAGTGATTCCCAAGTTATTTTTTCATTTAAGTTTTTTTCATTGTTCTAATCAGGTCAGGCAAGTAAAATGATCTGTCTTATCCCTTACATTTTTATATAATTATATAAATATATATACACTACTGTTCAAAAATTTGGCGTCAGTAAGATTTTTAAGCTAAGTTTCTTCTGCTCACCAAGGCTGCATTTATTTGATTAAAAATACAAACAAAAACAGTAATATTGTAAAATAGTATTCCAATTTAAAACAGCTGCTTTCTATTTTAATATATTTTAAACTGTTATTTATTCCTGTGATCAAAGCTGAGTTTTCAGCATCATTATTCCAGTCGTCACTGTCACATGATCCTTCAGAAATTATTCTAATATGATGATTGATGCTCAAGAAACATTCATTATTATTTTAAATGTCGAAAACAGTTATGTACAGTCTTTGATGAATAGAAAGTTCAAAAGAACAGCATTTATCTGAAATCTAAAGCTTTTGTAACATTAAACACTACCGTTCAGAAGTTTGGGGTCAGTAATAATTTTAATTTTATTTTTTGGGGAAAGAAATAAATAAATCAATACTTTTATTCATCGAGAATGAGTTAAACTGATAAAAAGTTACAGTACAGACATTTATAATGTTAAAAAAAATTATATTTGAAATAAATGCTGTTCTTTTGAACTTTACATTCATCAACGCATTTTGAAAAAAAATCTGTACACAACTGTTTTCAACATTGAAAATAATAATTAATATTTATTGACCATCAATCATCATATTAGAATGGTTTCTGAAGGATCATGTGACACTGAAGACGGGAGTAATGATGCTGAAAACTCAGCTTTGATCACATAAATTAATTACAGTGTAAAATATTTTAAAATAGAAAACAGCTGTTTTAAATTGGAATAATATTTCACAATATTACTGTTTTTGTTTGTATTTTTAATCAAATAAATGCAGCCTTGGTGAGCAGAAGAGACTTCTCCTAAAAACATTAAAAATCTTCCTTACCCCAAACTTTTGAACGGTATATATATATATATATATATGTTTGTATAATATATATATATATATATATATATATATATATATATATATATATATATATATATATATATATATATATATATATATATATATATATATATATATATATATATATAAATATAGCTGCGAGCAGCGATGGAGGGCCAAAGCCGGCGGTACCGCCACCCCGGTGCCTTTAGGTAACTAAAGGCACCGGGGTTGCGGTGCCACCGGCTTGGGCCCGTAATCGCTGCTCGCAGCTATATTTATTATTATTATTATTATTCTTCTCCGCATTTAATTGCATTTTTGAGGGCCTAAACATGCTCGAAAACTCACAAAACTTTGCACACGCGTCAGAACTGGCGAAAATTTACATCTGATATAGGTTTCAGAATTGGACGGGGCAAAATGGCTCGATAGCGCCACCTATAAAAGTTCAACGGAGTGCGCCTCCCGCAACGTTCCACGTACGTGCACGAAATTCGGTACATACATGTAATGACCTAATACCTACAAAAAAGTCTCTTGGAGCATAGCCCTAAACACAACAGGAAGTCAGCCATTTTGAACTTCCTCTCAGATTTTTGTGCAGTTTTTGCCATTTTCAGGCCTCGTACTTTAACGAACTCCTCCTACAGTTTTAATCTGATCATCTTCAAATTTGGTGAGTGTAATCTTAAGGCCTTTGCGACGTTAAATTGCGAAGATCTTGAGTTTTCGTCGAAGGGCGGGTCCTCGGCGGCCTGACAAATTTCGATGTTTCGCCATGAAACAGGAAGTTGCTGTAACTCAGGCATGGAATGTCCAATCTGCCCCAAACTTCACACGTTTGATAAGAGTTCTGTCCTGAACACATGACCATGCTCATATTCAGTTATAGTCATAGCGCCACCTGCTGGCAACAGGAAGTGACATGTTTAACACTGTTATGGACTCCTAATAACATATAAAAAAGTGCCAGCAAGTGTTAAACATGCTAACAACATACTAGAAGCATGCTAAAACATGCTAGCAAACTCTTAGCTAAGTGCTAAAGCATGCTATTATTGCAATTAAATAGGAATTTGCTGTAACTCAGGCATGGAATGTCCAATCTGCCCCAAACTTCACACTTTTGATAAGCGTTCTGTCCTGAACACATCTACATGAGAATATTCAGTTATAGAAATAGCGCCACCTACTGGTAACAGGAAGTGTCATGTTTAACACGTTGATGCCATTCTAGCAACATGTTAAAAATGCCATTGACTTCTAAACATGCTAGAAACATGTTAAAACATGCTAGCAATACTTAGCTAAGTGCTAAAGCATGCTAATTCAATGAAACAGGATGTTGTTGTTACGCAAGAAGGCAATGTCCATTCTGCACCAAACTTCACACTTTTAATAAACGTTCTGTCCTGAACACATGACCATGCTCATATTCAGTTACAGTCATAGTGCCACCTGCTGGCAACAGGAAGTGACATGTTAAACACTGTTGTGGACATATAAAAACATATAAAAAAAGTGCCATCAAGTGTTAAACATGCTAACAACATACTAGAACCATGTTAAAACATGCTAGCAAACACTTAGCTAAGTGCTAAAGCATGCTATTGCTGCAATTAAATAGGAATTTGCTGTAACACAGGCATGGAATGTCCAATCTGCCCCAAACTTCACACGTTTGATAAGAGTCATGGCCTGAACACATCTACATGAGAATATTCAGTTATAGTAATAGCGCCACCTGCTGTCAACAGGAAGTGACATGTTTAACACTGTTGTGGTCTCCTAATAACATATAAAAAAGAGCCAGCAAGTGCTAAACAGGTTAGCAACATACTAGAAACATGCTAGCAAACACTCAGCTAAGTGCTAAAGCATGCTATTACTGCAATTAAATATGAATTTGCTGTAACTCAGGCATGGAATGTCCAATCTGCCCCAAACTTCACACGTTTGATAAGAATCATGGCCTGAACACACGTCTATGCTCAAATTCAGTTATAGTAATAGCGCCACCTACTGGCAACAGGAAGTGACATGTTTAACACGTTGATGCCGTTCTAGCAACATGTTAAAAATGCCATTGAGTTCTAAACATGCTAGAAACATATTAAAACATGCTAGCAATACTTAGCTAAGTGTTAAAGCATGCTAATTCAATGAAACAGGACTTTGTTGTTACTCAAGAAGGCAATGTACAATCTACCCCAAACTTCACACGTTTGATAAGAGTTATCTCTTGAACACATGTCCATGCTCATATTTAGTTATAGTCATAGCGCCACCTGCTGGCAACAGGAAGTGACGTTTAACACTGTTCTTGACTCCTAATAACATATAAAAAAATGCCAGTAGGTGCTAAACATCCTACCAACATACTAGAGACATGTTAAAACATACTAGCAAACACTTAGCTAAGTGCTAAAGAATGATATTACTGCAATTAAATATGAATTTGCTGTAACTCAGGCATGGAATGTCCAATCTGCGTCAAACTTCACACTTTTGATAAGCGTTCTGTCCTGAACACATGACCATGCTTATATTCAGTTACAGTCATAGCGCCACCTGCTGGCAACAGGAAGTGACATGTTAACACTGTTATGGACTCCTAATAACATATAAAAAAGTGCCAGCAAGTGTTAAACATGCTAACAACATACTAGAAACATGCTAGCAAACTCTTAGCTAAGTGCTAAAGCATGCTATTATTGCAATTAAATAGGAATTTGCTGTAACTCAGGCATGGAATGTCCAATCTGCCCCAAACTTCACACTTTTGATAAGAGTCATGGCCTGAACACATCTGCATGAGAATGTTCAGTTCTAGTAATAGCGCCACCTACTGGCAACAGGAAGTGACATGTTTAACACGTTGATGCCGTTCTAGCAACATGTTAAAAATGCCATTGAGTTCTAAACATGCTAGAAACATGTTAAAACATGCTAACAATGCTTAGCTAAGTGCTAAAGAATGCTAATTCAATGAAACATGACTTTGTTGTTACTCAAGAAGGCAATGTCCAATTTGCACCAAACTTCACACGTTTGATAAGAGTTCTGTCCTGAACACACATCCATGCTCATATTCAGTTATAGTCATAACGCCACCTACTGGCAACAGAAACTGACATGGTTAACACAGTAATGCAGTACTAACCACATAATTATTGTGTACTGAGCATGCTAGAAACAGACTAAACATGCTAGCAACACTTAGCTGAGTCATGAAGCATGCTATTATCACCATTATACAAAACATTTTGTAACTGACTTTGACATACTCTTACTATATATACCTCCTTAAATGTACATTTCCCAACCATGCTCTGTCTTCCTAAAACCACCGAGTGTTGATGGCACGGGTGCGAGGGCCCTTTCATCGCTGCTTGCAGCTTTAATTATTATTAGGGCCCAAGCCCTGAAAGGGCGAAGGCCCTATTGTTTCCGGTAGGATTATTTATTAGGGCCCAAGCCCTGAAGGGGCGAAGGCCCTATTGTTTTCGTTAGGATTATTATTAGGGCCCAAGCCCTGAAGGGGCGAAGGCCCTATTGTTTTCGTTAGGATTATTATTAGGGCCCAAGCCCTGAAAGGGCGCAGAGCCCTATTGTTTTCGTTAGGATTATTATTATTATTATTAGGGCCCAAGCCCTGAAGGGGCGAAGGCCCTATTGTTTTCGTTAGGATTATTATTATTATTATTGTTGTTCTTCAAGGGTTCGGGGGCTTTTGGGGCCTTTAACGTGCTCAAAAACTCATGAAACTTTGCACGCAGGTCAGAACCCGCGGCCATTAGGGCCGGGCTGAAGCTGGTACCCGGGCGTGGCAGGGGGGCTCAACAGCGCCCCCTAGAACACAATCTTAAATCTTGGACACATACAAGAACGTATTAGTATGAAACTCGGTACACATATAGATCTCATCGGGCCGAACAACTTTCGCACTCTAAGTTATTAGCTCTGCCCAACAGGAAGTCAGCTATTATGGGTTGTTTGAAAAACGCATGCTGTGGAATTTAATGTACTCCTCCTAGGGAATTGATCCGATCCACACCAAACTCGGTCAGCATGAAGTCAAGACATTGAGGATGCTAAATTGCGGACGGATTTTTGATATCTCGAACGGTTTGGCCGTGGCGATGAAACGAATTTATAGCGAGAAAAGATAAACAGGAAGTGTGCTATAACTTCTGCATACATTAACTGATCTTGATAAAACTTCAGCAGTGTGTTCGTGGTCAGAGGCCGATCACATTGATGTGACTATTGTGAGTCAAAGTTATAGCGCCACCAACTGGCAGCAGGAAGTGTGTCACTTTCAAAATGCTTTGAAATCACCCTCTTATTTTTACCCGATTTGCTTCAAACTTTATGTGTATAATGTAGACACACGGCAGATGTAGACCTGTGAAAGGTTTATTGATATCTTAAATACTGTTGCCGTGGCAACGCATCAAACTTTAATATTCTTTTCAGATGCTTTTGAAACTCTTAACATACTTGAAATTGGATGAAACTCGACAGACACATCACATTTATTAGCCGGTAGACATGTGCAAAGTTTCAGAAACGGGCGTGGTGAGGGGCTCAGTAGCGCCACCTTTAGTCATAAATGGGGCGGTTAGTTTTATCAACAGCAACAAAACTTGGTATGTGTATTGTTCTCATCAAGACGGACAACTTTCTAATTGACATTAACCATCTCCGACCAACAGGAAGAGAGATATTTTGGTTTGAATGTGGATTTTCTGAAGAATTTTCTCTCCCTCTCTCTGTGTCTCTGTGTGTGTGAGGGGAGGGGGGGATTTGACTCTTGCTTTTATATTGTTAATCAAGGTTTCAGGGGCTTTTGGGGTCCTTAACGTGCTCAAAAACTCTTGAAACTTTGCACACAGGTCAAAACCCACGGCCATCAGGGCCGGGCTGAAGCTGGTACCCGGGCGTGGCTGGGGGGCTCAACAGCGCCCCCTTGAACGGGGTTCTAAAACTTGATCCATATATCAAACACGCTCGCATGAATTAATATGAAACTCGGTACACATATAGATCTCATCGGGCCGAACAACTTTACCCCGGTCAAGTTTTACGCCAGCCCAACAGGAAGTCGGCTATTATGGGTTGTTTGGAAAACGCTTGCTGTGGAATGTGAAATACTCCTCCTAGAAAATTCACCGTGTCCCCTTCAAACTCGGTGTGCATGTAGTCAAGACTTTGAGGATGCTAAATTGCGGACGGATTTTTGATATCTCGAACGGTTTGGCTGTGGCGAGGAATCGAATTTATGGCGAGAAAAGAGAAACACGGAAGTGGAATAACTTCTGCATACATTAACTGATCTTGATGAAACTTCAGCAGTGTGTTCGTGGTAAGAGGCCGATCAGATGGATGTAGCTATTGTGAGTCAAAGTTATAGCGCCACCAACTGGCAGCAGGAAGTGTGTCACTTTCAACATGCTTTAGACAAAAGTGGGGGGGTTAGTTTTAACTACAGTAAAGAAAAAATAGTTTTTATATTGTTCTCATCAAGCCGGACAACTTTCTAGTTTACATTCAATAGCTCTGGCCATCAGGAAGTCAGATATTTTGGTCTGAATGTGATTTTTTTTGCAAAATCAGCCTCTGAATTTTTAGCCACTCCTCTTAAACTATTTATTTTATTCGTACCAAACTTTTTCAACATGATGAAACTACATTAAATATGCTAAGTTGTGAATGGATAATAAATATCTCAAACGGTTTTGCTATGGCGAGGGATTAATGTCCAAAAAGGAAACACTAAAAATCTTCTAAAAATGTAATTATATACCATTTATTTCTATATAAAAGTATACAAATATCACAACTAAACCCATTTTATTCTGTTTTTGCAATTCAAGAAGAATGAAAAAGTTAAAAACAGGCTATTTAGTGCTATTTGGTTCAACAAAAAAGCAAACATAGGGCTATACTGCCCTCTTGTGTCCAAAAGGACATCAAAATAGTATATAAAACTTTTTACCAGGTAGGCCAATATTGTATTTAAATATACATTTATTAGGTATGTGTCTGAGGATATTTTCCCACCGGTTAAGCGACGTGTGACACGAGTGGGTGCTTTTAAATCGCTAATATAAAAGTGAAAGTAAAAAAACGGACGTCCGCACGGACATTGATAATGGTGCACGTTGGAAAGAATGATACTTTTAAACATAACACTAAACCGCCATTAGGTGTCGCCAGGCGACCATCTTAATGAGCGAGTCATTGATTCATTCGTTCAAATGATTCGTTCCAATGACTGAGTCATTCATGATTGAGACAGATGTTTATGGATTGACCATTGAATCTTTGAGTCAAGTGATTCGTTTCAAAATGCTGAATCATTCAGTAATGAGAAAACAAGTTGCTGTGATCTTTGTTTAACTATTTTTGCTGCTGAAACAGAACAAAAACAGTCAATATTGCATCTAAAATGTAAGTGACTTAACTGTAACTGTTTATTAACCTGTTGTATGAAATCAATGTCACAGTTTCAATCGTGATTGTATTCAGGAAATAGTTGCCTACTCGTCAAGTGAGGTTGCTTAACTCTATCATATGTTATAAAATATATAAAAACTCCATATTTGTCATTTTTATAGTCAGTATGTTGTTAACTGGGTTGCTTTTTTGTGTGCTGCGCTCATTTGTTTACAATTCTCCTGGAAAAGCAGCATGAGCCTCAGCAGTGCAACCCTGTTACCATTGATCAGTAATACATTTATTATTAACTGATGATTGCAACTTAAAATGAATGTAATGAAATTAGAATAATCTCTCGTTTTAGTGATTCCCAAGTTATTTTTTTGTTATTGACGTTCTAATCAGGCTATACTCTGGTCGGGCAAGTAAAATTCTCTTTCAGGCAGGCCTATTGTATTTATATATAAATATATTAGGGATGTGACTGTGATAACATTTTCCCACCGGTTAATCGACGTGTGACACCACTGAGCGCTTTTAAATCGCTAACTATAGTATACTATATACTAGTAAAATACAGACGTCCGCACAGACATTGATAATGGTGCGGAGTAGAGCGAGCATTTTCAATTTATTCCTATGGATGTAGGAATTAACTAAAACATTTTATTTATGTTTTTGTGTCCACTGTTCAACCGCAACCGCGTCACACACACACACACATTCCAGAATTGCAATCTTGACATCACAGCCTGTTCATTATAGCCCTAATACAATATAATAATAAAAATAGTCAACCTAACATAAACGAATTACACTGCTCTGTTTAAATAGTCAGTAGTACAATCTGTACCATTCACAGTAAGCAGAGCTCCACTGTGATGTTTCCAAGAACATTTTTGCGCGTGTGAAGAGGATGATTTTTTCCATCGATATTGGAACACGAGTGAAGTACAAAGCCTATAATAAAGAATAGTTTAGCATCCAAATACATCGCAAATATTGAAACATTTTGATTCTAATGAGAGGGTTACGTGAGACCAACACTGCTTACTTTCGTTTTTATTTTTACATTAAATTTAAAGGATTTGTTGTGGAATATTTTGGGTGTATCATAAAATCAGAATAAGGTAAGACAAGTAAAATTTTCTGTCTTATATTTATATATATATATATATATATATAAGTATATATATATATATATATGTGTGTGTGTGTGTGTGTATATATATATATATATATATAGCTGCGAGCAGCGATGGAGGGCCAAAGCCGGTGGCACCGCCATCCCCGGTGCCTTTAGGTAACTAAAGGCACCGGGGTGGCGGTGCCACCGGCTTGGGCCCGCAATCGCTGCTCGCAGCTATATTTATTATTATTATTATTATTATTATTGTTGTTCAAGGGTTCGGGGGCTTTTGGGGCCTTTAACGTGCTCAAAAACTCATGAAACTTTGCACACAGGTCAGAACCTGCGGCCATTAGGGCCAGGCTGAAGCTGGTACCCGGGCGTGGCAGGGGGGCTCGACAGCGCCCCCTGGAATGGGATCCGAACACTTGTCCATAAATCAGACACACTTGCATGTAATAATATGAAACTCGGTACACATATGGATCTCATCGGGCCGAACAACTTTCGTGCTCTAAGTTTTACGCCAGCCCAACAGGAAGTCGGCTATTATGGGTTGTTTGGAAACGCATGCTGTGGAATTTAATGTACTCCTCCTAGGGAATTCATCCAATCGGCTCCAAACTCGGTCAGCATGAAGTCAAGACATTGAGGATGAAAAATTGCCAGGGGATTTTTGATATCTCGAACGGTTTGGCCGTGGCGAGGAAACGAATTTATGGCGAATAATGGAAATAGGAAGTGTGTTATAACTTCTGCATACATAAACTGATCTTGATGAAACTTCAACAGTGTGTTCGTTGTCAGAGGCCGATCACATGGATGTGATTATTGTGAGTCAAAGTTATAGCGCCACCAACTGGCAGCAGGAAGTGTGTCCCTTTCAAAATGCTTTGAAATCACCCTCTTATTTTTACCCGATTTGCTTCAAACTTTATGTGTATAATGTAAACACACGGCAGATGTAGACCTGTGAAAGGATTTTTGATATCTTTAATACTGTTGCCGTGGCAACGCTTCAAACTTTAATATTCTTTTTTGATGCTTTTGAGACTCTTAACATACTTGAAATTGGATGAAACTCGACAGACACATCACATTTATTAGCCAGTAGACATGTGCAAAGTTTCAGAAACGGGCGTGGTGAGGGGCTCAATAGCGCCACCTTTAGTCATAAGTGGGGGGGTTAGTTTTATCAACAGCAACAAAACTTGGTATGTGTATTGTTCTCATCAAGACGGACAACTTTCTAATTGACATTAACTACCTCCAACCAACAGGAAGAGAGATATTTTGGTTTGAATGTGGATTTTCTGAAGAATTTTCTCTCCCTCTCTCTGTGTCTCTGTGTGTGAGAGGGGAGGGGGGAATTTGACTATTGCTTTTATATTGTTAATCAAGGTTTCAGGGGCTTTTGGGGTCCTTAACGTGCTCAAAAACTCTTGAAACTTTGCACACAAGTCAGAACCCCCTGCCATCAGGGACAGGCTGAAGCTGGTACCTGGGCGTGGCTGGGGGGCTCAACAGCGCCCCCTTGAACGGGGTCCCAAAACTTGGTCCATAGATCAAACACGCTTGCATGAATTAATATGAAACTCGGTACACATATAGATCTCATCGGGCCGAACAACTTTCCCCGGTCAAGTTTTACGCCAGCCCAACAGGAAGTCGGCAATTATTGGTTGTTTGGAAAACGCTTCCTGTGGAATGCGAAGTACTCCTCCTAGAAAATTCACCGTGTCCCCTCCAAACTCGGTGTGCATGTAGTCAAGACTTTGAGGATGCTAAATTGCGGACGGATTTTTGATATCTCGAACGGTTTGGCCGTGGCGAGGAATCGAATTTATGGCGAGAAAAGAGAAACACGAAGTGGAATAACTTCTGCATACATTAACTGATCTTGATGAAACTTCAGCAGTGTGTTCGTGGTAAGAGGCCGGTCAGATGGATGTAACTATTGTGATTCAAAGTTATAGCGCCACCAACTGGCAGCAGGAAGTGTATCACTTTCAACATGCTTTTGACAAAAGTGGGGGGGTTAGTTTTAAATACGTTAAAAAAAACTCAGTTCATATATTGATCTCATCGACCCGGATAACTTTCTAATTTAAAGTCATTAGCTCTGACCATCAGGAAGTCAGATATTTTGGTCTGAATGTGGATTTTTTTGCAAAATCAGCCTCTGAATTTTTAGCCACCTTTATCTAAGTGGTTATTTTATTCCCACCAAACTTTTTCAACATGATAAAAATATATTAATGATGCTAAATTGTGAACGGATAATAAATATCTCAAACGGTCTTGCTATGGCGAGGGATTAAAGTAATGTCAAAAAAGGAACCACTAAAAGGCTCATATATTCTAAAAATGTAATTATACACCATTTATTACTATATAAAAGTATACAAATATCAGAACTTAACTCATTTTATACTTTTTTTTTCAATTTAAGAATGAAGTTTAAGTTTAAAAACTGCCAGAATGGTTGTTTAGTCTAAACAATAAATAAATAAAGTCAAACATAGTGCTATACTGCCCTCTTGTGTTCAAAATCAGGTAGGCCTATTATATCTATATAAAAATATACTAGGTATGTGACGGTGAGAATATTTTACCACCGGTTAACTGACGTGTGACACTGCTGGGGGCTTTTTAATCGCTAACTTAAAAACGAAAGTAAAATATGTTCGTCCGCACGGACATTGATAATGGTGCGGAGCAGAGCGAGCGTTTTCAATAAATTCCTATGGAAGGAGGAATGACCTAAGAAACGTTGACTCTGTTCTGCTCGTTCCTCGCTGAGGACGCGCACCATTATGAATGCCTGTGCAGCCGTGAGCATTTTAGTTTCATTTTCGGGACGGATTGCTTGAATGTATTTAAAAAAAGCACAATGTTGTGTTTTATTGCTACTGTACAAAAATATAAGTTAACACTTTGCAGTTTGAATGATGTTCTGAACAAAATGACAGAGTATGTTTTTATGTGTCCACTGTTCAATCGCGCCCTCGTTTTAGTGATTCCCAAGTTATTTTTTCATTTAAGTTTTTTTCATTGTTCTAATCAGGTCAGGCAAGTAAAATTATCTGTGTCTTATCCCTTACATTTTTATATAATTATATAAATATATAATACACTACTGTTCAAAAATTTGGCGTCAGTAAGATTTTTAAGCTAAGTTTCTTCTGCTCACCAAGGCTGCATTTATTTGATCAAAAATACAAACAAAAACAGTAATATTGTAAAATAGTATTCCAATTTAAAACAGCTGCTTTCTATTTTAATATATTTTAAACTGTTATTTATTCCTGTGATCAAAGCTGAGTTTTCAGCATCATTATTCCAGTCGTCACTGTCACATGATCCTTCAGAAATTATTCTAATATGATGATTGATGCTCAAGAAACATTCATTATTATTTTAAATGTCGAAAACAGTTATGTACAGTCTTTGATGAATAGAAAGTTCAAAAGAACAGCATTTATCTGAAATCTAAAGCTTTTGTAACATTAAACACTACCGTTCAGAAGTTTGGGGTCAGTAATAATTTGAATTTTATTTTTGGGGGAAAGAAATAAAATAAATCAATACTTTTATTCATCGAGAATGAGTTAAACTTATAAAAAGTTACAGTACAGACATTTATAATGTTAAAAAAAATTATATTTGAAATAAATGCTGTTCTTTTGAACTTTACATTCATCAACGCATTTTGAAAAAAAATCTGTACACAACTGTTTTCAACATTGAAAATAATAATTCATATTTATTGACCATCAATCATCATATTAGAATGGTTTCTGAAGGATCATGTGACACTGAAGACGGGAGTAATGATGCTGAAAACTCAGCTTTGATCACATAAATTAATTACAGTGTAAAATATTTTAAAATAGAAAACAGCTGTTTTAAATTGGAATAATATTTCACAATATTACTGTTTTTGTTTGTATTTTTAATCAAATAAATGCAGCCTTGGTGAGCAGAAGAGACTTCTCCTAAAAAAATGTTTTTATATATATATATATATATATTTTTTTTTTTATATATATATATATATATATATATATATATGAAGAGTTCAGATGCAAAAGCCTCTAAATGCCATCTGAAATTTTCTTATAGAATGATCATTTTTATCAAGCTCGTATATTTAAATTCAATAATTTCACTTAAATGGCAATAAAGATTACCTATTAATTGTCATTTAAGTGAAATTACTGAACTTAAATACACAAGCTTGATAAAAATGATCATTCTATAAGAAAATTTCAAATGGCATTTAGAGGCTTTTGCATCTGAACTCTTCATATATATATATATATATATATATTTATATATATATATATATATATATATATATATATATATATATATATATATATATATATATATATATATATATATATATATATATATATATATATATAAATAAATATAGCTGCGAGCAGCGATGGAGGGCCAAAGCCGGCGGTACCGCCACCCCGGTGCCTTTAGGTAACTAAAGGCACCGGGGTTGCGGTGCCACCGGCTTGGGCCCGTAATCGCTGCTCGCAGCTATATTTATTATTATTATTGTTCTTCAAGGGTTCGGGGGCTTTTGGGGCCTTTAACGTGCTCAAAAACTCATGAAACTTTGCACGCAGGTCAGAACCCGCGGCCATTAGGGCCGGGCTGAAGCTGGTACCCGGGCGTGGCAGGGGGGCTCAACAGCGCCCCCTAGAACACAATCTTAAATCTTGGACACATACAAGAACGTATTAGTATGAAACTCGGTACACATATAGATCTCATCGGGCCGAACAATTTTCGCGCTCTAAGTTATTAGCTCTGCCCAACAGGAAGTCAGCTATTATGGGTTGTTTGAAAAACGCATGCTGTGGAATTTAATGTACTCCTCCTAGGGAATTGATCCGTTCCACACCAAACTCGGTCAGCATGAAGTCAAGATATTGAGGATGCTAAATTGCGGACGGATTTTTGATATCTCGAACGGTTTGGCCGTGGCGATGAAACTAATTTATAGCGAGAAAAGATAAACAGGAAGTGTGTTATAACTTCTGCATACATTAACTGATCTTGATGAAACTTTCGCAGTGTGTTCGTTGTAAGAGGCCGATCACATGGATGTGACTATTGTGAGTCAAAGTTATAGCGCCACCAACTGGCAGCAGGAAGTGTGTCACTTTCAAAATGCTTTGAAATCACCCTCTTATTTTTACCCGATTTGCTTCAAACTTTATGTGTATAATGTAGACACACGGCAGATGTAGACCTGTGAAAGGTTTATTGATATCTTAAATACTGTTGCCGTGGCAACGCATCAAACTTTAATATTCTTTTCAGATGCTTTTGAGACTCTTAACATACTTGAAATTGGATGAAACTCGACAGACACATCACATTTATTAGCCGGTAGACATGTGCAAAGTTTCAGAAACGGGCGTGGTGAGGGGCTCAGTAGCGCCACCTTTAGTCAAAAATGAGGGCTTAGTTTTAAGTAGAGTCACAAAAATCGTTATGTATATTGTTCTCATCAAGCCGGACAACTTTCTAATTTATAGTCATAAGCTGTGACCAACAGGAAGTGAGATATTTTGGTTTGAATGTGATTTTTTGTAGAATTCTCTCCCTTTCTCTCTCTGCCTCTGCGTCTCTGTGTGTGTGAGGGGTGGGGGGATTTGTCTCTTGAGTGAGATTTGTTTAAAATTCCTGTTTTTCAAGGTTTCAGGGGCTTTTGGGGCCTTTAACGTGCTCGAAAACTCTTGAAACTTTGCACACAGGTCAGAACCCGCGGCCATCAGGGCCGGGCTGAAGCTGGTACCCGGGCGTGGCAGGGGGGCTCAACAGCGCCCCCTGGAATGGGATCCGAACACTTGTCCATAAATCAAACACACTTGCATGTAATGATATGAAACTCGGTACACATATAGATCGCATCGGGCTGAACAACTTTCGTGCTCTAAGTTTTACGCCAGCCCAACAGGAAGTCGGCAATTATGGGTTGTTTGGAGAACGCTTGCTGTGGAATGCGAAGTACTCCTCCTAGAGAATTCATCCAATCCCCACCAAACTCGGTGTGCATGAAGTCAAGACATTGAGGATTCTAAATTGCGGACGGATTTTTGATATCTCGAACGGTTTGGCCGTGGCGAGGAAACGAATTTATGGCGAGAAAAGAGAAACACGAAGTGGTATAACTTCTGCATACATTAACGGATCTTGATGAAACTTCACCAGTGTGTTCGTGGTAAGAGGCCGATCAGATGGATGTAACTATTGTGAGTCAAAGTTATAGCGCCACCAACTGGCAGCAGGAAGTGTGTCACTTTCAAAATGCTTTTGACAAAAGTGGGGGGGTTAGTTTTACCCACAGTTTTAAAAATCAGTACGTACATTGGTCTCATCGAGCCGGACAACTTTCTAATATACAGTTATTAGCTTCGACCAATAGGAAGTCAGATATTTTGGTTTGAATGTGGATTTATTTGCAAATTCAGCCTCTGCTTTTTACCCACTCCTGCTAAGTGTTTTTTTTTTTATTCACACCAAACTTTTTTAACACGATGAAAATACATTAAACATGCTAAATTGTGAACGGATATTAAATATTTCAAACGGTTTTGACATGGCGAGGGATTAAAATAATGTCAAAAAAGGAATCAGAAAACATCTCATATATTCTTAAAATTTAATTATACACCATTTATTTTTATATAAAATTATACAAATATTAGAACTAAACCTATTTTATTCTGTTTTTGCAATTCAAAAAGTATGAAAAAGTTAAAAACAGGCTATTTAGTGCTATTTGTTTCAACAAAAAAGCAAACATAGGGCTATACTGCCCTCTTGTGTCCAAAAGGATATCAAAATAGTATATAAAACGTTTTACTAGGTAGGCCTATTGTATTTAAATATAAATTTATTAGGTATATGACTGTGAGGATATTTTCCCATCGGTTAAGCGACGTGTGACACGAGCGGGTGCTTTTAAATCGCTAATATAAAAGTGAAAGTAAAAAAACGGACGTCCGCACGGACATTGATAATGGTGCACGTTGGAAAGAATGATACTTTTAAACATAACACTAAACCGCCATTAGGTGTCGCCAGGCGACCATCTTAATGAGCGAGTCATTGATTCATTCGTTCAAACGATTCATTCCAATGACTGAGTCATTCATGATTGAGACAGATGTTTATGGATTGACCATTGAATCTTTGAGTCAAGCAATTCGTTTCAAAATGCTGAATCATTCAGTAATGAGAAAACAAGTTGCTGTGATCTTTGTTTAACTATTTTTGCTGCTGAAACAGAACAAAAACAGTCAATATTGCATCTAAAATGTAAGTGACTTAATTGTAACTGTTTATTAACCTGTTGTATGAAATCAATGTCACAGTTTCAATCGTGATTGTATTCAGGAAATAGTTGCCTACTCGTCAAGTGAGGTTGCTTAACTCTATCATATGTTATAAAATATATAAAAACTCCATATTTGTAATTTTTATAGTCAGTATGTTGTTAACTGGGTTGCTTTTTTGTGTGCTGCGCTCATTTGTTTACAATTCTCCTGGAGAAGCAGCATGAGCCTCAGCAGTGCAACCTTGTTACCATTGATCAGTAATACATTTATTATTAACTGCTGATTGCAACTTAAAATGAATGTAATGAAATTAGAATAATCTCTCGTTTTAGTGATTCCCAAGTTATTTTTTTTGTTATTGACGTTCTAATCAGGCTATACTCTGGTCGGGCAAGTAAAATTCTCTTTCAGGTAGGCCTATTGTATTTATATATAAATATATTAGGGATGTGACTGTGATAAAATTTTCCCACCGGTTAATCGACGTGTGACACCGCTGAGCACTTTTAAATCGCTAACTATAGTATACTATATACTAGTAAAATACAGACGTCCGCACAGACATTGATAATGGTGCGGAGTAGAGCGAGCATTTTCAATTTATTCCTATGGATGTAGGAATTAACTAAAACATTTTATTTATGTTTTTGTGTCCACTTTTCAACCGCAACCGCGTCACACACACACACACATTCCAGAATTGCAATCTTGACATCGCAGCCTGTTCATTATAGCCCTAATACAATATAATAATAAAAATAGTCAACCTAACATAAACGAATTACACTGCTCTGTTTAAATAGTCAGTAGTACAATTTGTACCATTTACAGTAAGCAGAGCTCCACTGTGATGTTTCCAAGAACATTTTTGCGCGCGTGAAGAGGATGATTTTTTCCCTCGATATTGGAACACGAGTGAAGTACAAAGCCTATAATAAAGAATAGTTTAGCATCCAAATACATCGCAAATATTGAAACATTTTGATTCTAATGAGAGGGTTACGTGAGACCAACACTGCTTACTTTCGTTTTTATTTTTACATTAAATTTAAAGGATTTGTTGTGGAATATTTTGAGTGTATCATAAAATCAGAATAAGGTAAGACAAGTAATATTTTCTGTCTTATATATATATATATATATATATATATATATATATATATATACACGTGTGTATATATATATATATATATGTATATGTATATGTGTGTGTGTGTGTGTGTATACATAGATAGATAGATAGATAGATAGATAGATAGATAGATAGATAGATAGATAGATAGATAGATAGATAGATAGATAGATAGATAGATAGATAGATACCGTAAATCCTCTAATAGTGGCCTGTATTCCATTAGTGGCCGGGTCTCTAACATTGGCCGGTCTCGCTGTTGGCGGAGGTAAATAAAGGTCTCTAATAGTGGCCGGGGCTATTATTGGATACAACGTTTTTCTGGGCAGGCCACAACATTATGCTTGTGATAGTAACATGCAAATACCACAGGGGGGCAATGTTTGCTAATGAATCCAAGCCATAGCTATGGTAGCCTGGTTATGTCAATCACTTCGCTCTTGACTCGCACGTGAGAATTCAGTCACCGGTAGGCTAATGTTGTTTACCATGGCAGCTGCGGAGCCAAAGAGGATTTTTGGCGAAAATCTATTTTTTTAACCCCCTGGGATCGACAATCGCACTGGCGCGATAGGCTCGCTTTTTTTCTTAAGTGCAAACGAGTTTCAAAATACTCTGTTGACTTTGATCTCTTAATTACGGAGAGCGCGCGTTATTCAAACGCAAATAATCTAAGGCGATCCACGCAAACCTGAACACCCACAATCAGCTGGATAACACACATCTATCTAAGTAATAATAATCGTGGAAAATTTACCTCAGAAGTGCTTGGAAGTATTATTTCGAGGAGCAACGGATCCAGCTGAGAAATAGGTCAGTTCTATTTGCTTTGTTTTAATCGCAATAGTGTCTGTAAGTTACACGCAAAAAGACACGCGTTTCTAGTGTGTGAATGAATGAATGAAATCAATGAATGCACAGATGCGTGCTGTTGTGGAGCTAACGTTACTACTGCTGGAACAAATACTGTTTCAAAATGAGTCATTGCTTTTCACAAAAAATATTATTTATATTATATTTATTTGTTGTTAATGTTCTGTATGCATACCATAATGTTATATGGTAACTAACTGTACGTTTTCAATAAATTAACCTAGTATTTTATAGGTTAAAATAGACACAAAATCTCGTTTTTATTCATTCTACTGGTAGTCCGTTTTGCTCAAATACAAATAAAGGCCTGTCTCTAATTATGGCCTCCTTCCAATAAAGGCCTGGGCCGCGATGCGCTTGAGTAAAATAAAGGCCCGGGCCTTTATTAGAGGATGTACGGTAGATAGATAGATAGATAGATAGATAGATAGATAGATAGATAGATAGATAGATAGATAGATAGATAGATAGATAGATAGATAGATAGATAGATATAGATTGATAGATAGATATTTATATACATATATATATATATATATATATATATATATATATATATATATATATATATATATATATATATAGATAGATAGATAGATAGATAGATAGATATTTATATTTATATATATATATATATATATATATATATATATATATATATATATATATTAGGGCTGGGCAAGTTAACGCGTTATTATCGCGTTAACGCATTAATTAATTAACGCCGACAATTAGTTTATCGCGCATTAACGTACTTTTTATTAGTATTATTTTGAAAGTCCGTTGCTCACTGCGTCTGAATACACATACCATAGATAGACTATACAACCGAATACAACACAAACCATGGGTCATAGGAGGGGTGGGATGTTTCTCAGTAAGCTACTGGCTGCTTTGGATGGGTGTCATCACGCGTCTCAACCAATGAAAGCATTTGTTGTGAGCCTAAGAGAGCTGCAGCGCGAAACAGAAAATATCTGGTGCGGAAAGAAAAATGGAAAAAGGTACCGATCTCTTAAATGGACATTTTTATTTTAAACCTCTTCCACATGGTCGAGTTGATAGAACTAAAGCTATTTGTAACCACTGCAAAGCTGAATTTTCTTATCATCGGAGTACTTCGAGTCTGAAGTATCACTTAAATGCAATGCACACTGTTGATGCCAGCAAATCACACCCTCAAACAAACAGTGGAGGAAGGCTTCGGCAGACTACATTGGATGCAGCATGTGGGCGAACTATAGACAAACAAAAGAAAGACAAGCTAACAAATGCCATTGCGAAGTGGGTAGCTACAAACTGCAGGCCGATTAGTATTGTGGAAGATGTCGGTCTGAAGAATGTTATTAGGATCGCAGCGAATGACTGCACGTATGAGCCTCCCCCAAGACGCACCATCGCAAGAAGAATACACGAATTGTATGAAAAGGAGAGGACTATAAAGGCGACGGCGTTACAACGTGCACCAACTGTTGCCCTCACCGGAGACTACTGGACATCGCTGGGTAACCATAATTACCTCGGAGTTACAGTGCATTACATTGATGAACAATGGGAACTGCATTCACATGCTCTGACTGTAATGAAAACGCAAGAGAGACATTTTGCGGAAACGTGTGCTGAACATTTTATTCATGTTGCACAGCAGTGGGACGTTTCAAATAAAGTAAGCACACTTAGCACAGATAGTGCAAGAAATATGATCGCTGCTGCGAGACATCTGCCTTTTGAACACGTTCCCTGCGTCGCGCACAGTCTCCAGCGTTCTGTCACAGTATCTCTGCACAACAGCGCGTTTGACAATGTCCTGGCCAAATGCAGAAAGGTTGTGGGCCATTTCAAACACAGCCCAGCAAGTGCTGCAGAATTAGAACAAAAACAAATTGAACTTGGACAGAAGAAAGAGTCGCTTATACAAGACATTCCAACCAGATGGAATTCGACTCTGGACATGATAAAAAGTGTCCGCAGAAACGAACAGCCACTGAGGGATGTCCTCACCACACACAACACGAAGATCGCCATGCCAACAACAGCTGAAATGGACAAACTGCAAAGGTTGGAAATGCTACTGGAGCCCTGCAGGTATATTTTACGTCATTTCTCACTGTCTTGTCTGAGTGCATGTGAGAGAGAAATACTGTGTCTGTATGTGTGTGTAAGCATGAATATGAGGACATTTTTTTTGTGTATAAGTGAATGCAAAACATTTGAGTGAAATGGGTTTGACTTTTTGCAGGTATGTGACTGAACTTCTGGGAGGAGAAAAGTATGTTTCATGCTCTGTGGTTCTGCCTGCTTTTTGCCATCTCTCTCGGGTGATGGCGAGCTCAGATGATGACCCTGCCTATGTGGTCAAATTCAAGTCTACATTCAAAACAGACCTGGAGACACGCAAGGAAAATGCCAACATTGCATATCTGAAGATTGCAACCGCATTAGACCCGAGATTCAAGGACCTCAAGTGTATACCCAGAGCTGAGAGAGGTGAGGTGTGGGCCTCAGTCACTAACTTACTCAAGGAACAGAGGGTTGTTGCAGAGGAACCTGTGGAAGCAACAACATCAAAGCCACCAAAGAGAAAGTTTGCCCTATTGGCTGCTTCATCAGAGTCTGATTCTGAACCCGAGGAAGACTCAATTGAGAACTATGTGCGTCGATACAGAGAAGAGCCCACCATCAGTACAGAGGCCTGTCCATTACAGTGGTGGTCCAAACATGCAGGCTCACACAGCAGGCTGGCCTCCATTGCACAGAAGTACTTGGCCACACCTGCAACATCCGTACCCTGTGAAAGGTTGTTTTCTCTTGCTGGTCATATTGTACAGAAGAAGAGAGTTTCTTTATCATCTGAAAATGTGAATGACCTTGTGTGTCTTAGCAACTGGCTTGGTGCAGATGAGTAAGTAAATGTAAAGTTGGAAGAATGGATAAATGCAGTTAATTTTGTCCACTCAACCTGTATTACTGAATGTTTTTTTTGTTTTGTTTTTTGGACTGAGATTCTCCAAAGGAGATTTATGTTGTTGTTCGGAAGGGGCTAGTTATAATGTTATGATCAAGGTTCTGGAATTTATTTATTTTTTACAAACTAAACAAAACGTTAATGCCCTGGCAGTGGCAAATAGTTTTGGTTTTATATTTAATTTTAATTTGATTACATTAATGTTTAAGTTAAGATTTACAAGAAATATGTTAACTGCTACTAACTTTTAACTGCTGTAAAAAAAAAAAGATTTGCATGTGAATCTCTTTTGCGCGAGTGGGCGTGTTCAAATTAAAAGTAATTAGGAAGCGTTTGAGAAGCTGGACATCTTGTTGGTTTTATACAAATTACTTAAACAGAGAATATTTGTTTTCAGTTTGAAACCGATCATTTAAAAGTACACACTTAAATGTTTATAAAGGTATATGGCTCATAAATGTGTGACAAGTATTCGCTGAGTTTTGTTTCAGTTTATAGACGTGCTCAAGAAAAAAAAGTTAACCGCGACGGAGAGGCAGAACGCACACCCTGTTTATTTTCTTTATTTTTCAAAAGCACAATGTTTTGATTTGATTGTAAGTGGACACATACAAAAGTAGAAATATCACAGATTCTTTTTTTATATTTCTTTTTTCTGTATGACCATAAATGATGGAGAAATTTAAGTTTATAGTTCTACAATGTGAAGAAAATCCAGCAAAACGCGGGGGCGCGTTTGCCGACCTCAGAGGGTTAATCAATGCATGCTGATGAACAATGTATAATAATAATAATAATAATAATTAATCTGCATACCCTAGTTTTGCACTGATGTAAAAAGACTGACAGTGACACAATAAGACCTCATGTTAGCAAAATGTTTTAATCTTTTAACTCTTAAAAAAAAAAACTTAAAAAAAACATGTATGTTCTTTAATGTTTGATTATTATTTTACGGTCTTCACATAGGGATGGGAATTGATAAGATTTTATCAATAATAATGCCACTGACGATTCTGATTATCGATCCAATTCTTTATCGATTCTCTTATCGATTCTTGATAGCACTGTGTGGAAAAATGTAGTCATATGCTTCTTTTTTTTTAAAACAAGTGGTTTTCTTTATTTTGAAGTTTAAGCTTGAGTTAGCAAACTGTACTTTTTTATATAATTTATGTAATAAATATAACCTTATTGTAAAGTGTTACTGATTAGTTACACCGATTCAGACGTCACCTGAGCTACTGTTGGAAAGATTAGTTGTTTTAACCAAAAAAAAAAAAAAAATAGTTGTTTTAACCATTCATTAAAATGATTCGGTTCAAAGGAGTCATTAGTTCGCGAATTGGACGTGTTGTGCGCGTTGTGTGATTATGCCAGCAGTTAGGACACTGACATCCAAGATTTGTGTCAACATAAAAACATTTCATCACTGTATAGTTTTATTTCGTTTAATTCAAGTGTTGTTTAAGTCAGCTGAATGTCCAGAACGCTTTTCAGAGAAGATAAGGAAACTTATTTAGCAAAATTCACACCCAGCAGTAATTCAGAAAAAAAAGGTCTTTCGACCTTTTACCACCGTGTCGATTTATTTTTGATTAATATGTGCGTGCGAGGGAGAGAGAGCAACACAGCGCCTAGTTTGGAGACGGTGAAGTCGTTTACACAGAGAGTGCGCGCGCGCGACCGGCTCTCTCTCTCTCTCTCTGCTCGTTCTTTCAGTTAAACATACACCCTGTCACAAACGCAGCCGTTCATCTACATTACTCACCGATCAAATAAGACTTTGGCGGGACAAAAAATCATTTTGGTGGGCGCTAAAATGCAGGAAAATTCATGCGCGAGTTTCCATTAGACTCGCACGGTAGCCAGCCGTCTCATCAAATGGCGAGCTCAGCTCAGTTGACGCTGTGTGCTTCAAGATTCTGACGCAAGTCCTAAGATTCCAATTGGCCAAGAGAAAAAGTGCTAAGATTCCGATTGGCCCAGAGAAATGTCAATTATAAGAATTATCCAATAATGTTTCGCAATTCTAGCCTGCATGGCAGTTACTGTGAGAAACAATACCCCCCCCCCCCCCCCCCTCGAAAAAAAACTCTCCGGTTCTACGCGATTCACGTAAATGACCCAATTGACCAAGAAAACGGCGATTGTCGCCGAAAAGCGACAAGTTTGCAGGTATGGATTAATCGCGATTAAAAAATGTAATCGTTGCCCAGCACTAATATATATATATATATATAAATATATAAATAAATAAATATAGCTGCGAGCAGCGATGGAGGGCCCAAACCGGTGACACCGCCACCCCGGTGGCACCGCCACCCCGGTGGCTTTAGTGTAACTAAAGGCACCAGGGTGGCGGTGCCACCGGCTTGGGCCCGCAATCGCTGCTCGCAGCTATATTTATTATTATTATTATTATTTTGTCAACCTTTCGGGCTCTTTTGGGGCTCTTAACATGCTCGAAAACTCTTGAAATTTTGCACACACGTCAGAACCCGCGGCCATCAGGTCCGGACTGAAGCTGGTACCCGGGCGTGGCAGGGGGGCTCGACAGCGCCCCCTGGAACGGGATCCGAACACGTGTCCATAAATCAAACACGCTTGCATGTAATAATATGAAACTCGGTACACATATAGATCTCATCGGGCCGAACAACTTTCGTGCTCTAAGTTTTACGCCAGCCAAACAGGAAGTTGGCTATTTAGCGTTGTTTGGAAACGCATGCTGTGGAATTTAATGTACTCCTCCTAGGGAATTCATCGATTCGCCTCCAAACTCGGTGTGCATGAAGTCAAGACATTGAGGATGCTAAATTGCGGACGGATTGTTGATATCTCGAACGGTTTTGCCGTGGCGAGGAAACAAATTTATGGCGAAAAAATGAAACAGGAAGTGTGTTATAACTTCTGCATACATTAACTGATCTTGATGAAACTTCAGCAGTGTGTTCGTGGTAAGAGGCCGATCACATGGATGTGACTATTGTGAGTCAAAGTTATAGCGCCACCAACTGGCAGCAGGAATATGTCACTTTCAAAATGCTTTGAAATCAGTGTCTTATTTTTACCCGATTTGCTTCAAACTTTATGTGTACAATGTAGACACACGGCAGATGTAAACCTGTGAAAGGATTATTGATATCTTAGATACTGTTACCGTGGCAACGCATCAAACTTTAATATTCTTTTTTGATGCTTTTGAGACTCTTAACATACTTGAAATTGCATGAAACTCAACAGACACATCACATTTATTAGCCAGTAGACATGTGCAAAGTTTCAGAAACGGGCGTGGTGGAATGGCTCAGTAGCGCCACCTTTAGTCAAAAATGGGGGCTTAGTTTTTCCTAGAATCACAAAACTTGGTATGTGTATTGTTCTCATCAAGACGGACAACTTTCTAATTTACATGAACCATCTCCGACCAACAGGAAGAGAGATATTTTGGTTTGAATGTGGATTTTCTGAAGAATTTTCTCTCCCTCTCTCTGTGTCTGTGTGTGTGTGAGGGGAGGGGGGGATTTGACTCTTGCTTTTATATTGTTAATCAAGGTTTCAGGGGCTTTTGGGGTCCTTAACGTGCTCAAAAACTCTTGAAACTTTGCACACAGGTCAAAACCCACGGCCATCAGGGCCGGGCTGAAGCTGGTACCCGGGCGTGGCTGGGGGGCTCAACAGCGCCCCCTTGAACGGGGTTCTAAAACTTGATCCATATATCAAACACGCTCGCATGAATTAATATGAAACTCGGTACACATATAGATCTCATCGGGCCGAACAACTTTACCCCGGTCAAGTTTTACGCCAGCCCAACAGGAAGTCGGCTATTATGGGTTGTTTGGAAAACGCTTGCTGTGGAATGTGAAATACTCCTCCTAGAAAATTCACCGTGTCCCCTTCAAACTCGGTGTGCATGTAGTCAAGACTTTGAGGATGCTAAATTGCGGACGGATTTTTGATATCTCGAACGGTTTGGCTGTGGCGAGGAATCGAATTTATGGCGAGAAAAGAGAAACACGGAAGTGGAATAACTTCTGCATACATTAACTGATCTTGATGAAACTTCAGCAGTGTGTTCGTGGTAAGAGGCCGATCAGATGGATGTAGCTATTGTGAGTCAAAGTTATAGCGCCACCAACTGGCAGCAGGAAGTGTGTCACTTTCAACATGCTTTAGACAAAAGTGGGGGGGTTAGTTTTAACTACAGTAAAGAAAAAATAGTTTTTATATTGTTCTCATCAAGCCGGACAACTTTCTAATTTACATTCAATAGCTCTGGCCATCAGGAAGTCAGATATTTTGGTCTGAATGTGAATTTTTTTGCAAAATCAGCCTCTGAATTTTTAGCCACTCCTCTTAAACTATTTATTTTATTCGTACCAAACTTTTTCAACATGATGAAACTACATTATATATGCTAAGTTGTGAATGGATAATAAATATCTCAAACGGTTTTGCTATGGCGAGGGATTAATGTCCAAAAAGGAAACACTAAAAATCTTCTAAAAATGTAATTATATACCATTTATTTCTATATAAAAGTATACAAATATCACAACTAAACCCATTTTATTCTGTTTTTGCAATTCAAGAAGAATGAAAAAGTTAAAAACAGGCTATTTAGTGCTATTTGGTTCAACAAAAAAGCAAACATAGGGCTATACTGCCCTCTTGTGTCCAAAAGGACATCAAAATAGTATATAAAACTTTTTACCAGGTAGGCCAATATTGTATTTAAATATACATTTATTAGGTATGTGTCTGAGGATATTTTCCCACCGGTTAATCGACGTGTGACACGAGTGGGTGCTTTTAAATCGCTAATATAAAAGTGAAAGTAAAAAAACGGACGTCCGCACGGACATTGATAATGGTGCACGTTGGAAAGAATGATACTTTTAAACATAACACTAAACCGCCATTAGGTGTCGCCAGGCGACCATCTTAATGAGCGAGTCATTGATTCATTCGTTCAAATGATTCGTTCCAATGACTGAGTCATTCATGATTGAGACAGATGTTTATGGATTGACCATTGAATCTTTGAGTCAAGCGATTCGTTTCAAAATGCTGAATCATTCAGTAATGAGAAAACAAGTTGCTGTGATCTTTGTTTAACTATTTTTGCTGCTGAAACAGAACAAAAACAGTCAATATTGCATCTAAAATGTAAGTGACTTAATTGTAACTGTTTATTAACCTGTTGTATGAAATCAATGTCACAGTTTCAATCGTGATTGTATTCAGGAAATAGTTGCCTACTTGTCAAGTGAGGTTGCTTAACTCTATCATATGTTATAAAATATATAAAAACTCCATATTTGTAATTTTTATAGTCAGTATGTTGTTAACTGGGTTGCTTTTTTGTGTGCTGCGCTCATTTGTTTACAATTCTCCTGGAGAAGCAGCATGAGCCTCAGCAGTGCAACCTTGTTACCATTGATCAGTAATACATTTATTATTAACTGCTGATTGCAACTTAAAATGAATGTAATGAAATTAGAATAATCTCTCGTTTTAGTGATTCCCAAGTTATTTGTTTGTTATTGACGTTCTAATCAGGCTATACTCTGGTCGGGCAAGTAAAATTCTCTTTCAGGTAGGCCTATTGTATTTATATATAAATATATTAGGGATGTGACTGTGATAACATTTTCCCACCGGTTAATCGACGTGTGACACCACTGAGCGCTTTTAAATCGCTAACTATAGTATACTATATACTAGTAAAATACAGACGTCCGCACAGACATTGATAATGGTGCGGAGTAGAGCGAGCATTTTCAATTTATTCCTATGGATGTAGGAATTAACTAAAACATTTTATTTATGTTTTTGTGTCCACTGTTCAACCGCAACCGCGTCACACACACACACACATTCCAGAATTGCAATCTTGACATCGCAGCCTGTTCATTATAGCCCTAATACAATATAATAATAAAAATAGTCAACCTAACATAAACGAATTACACTGCTCTGTTTAAATAGTCAGTAGTACAATCTGTACCATTCACAGTAAGCAGAGCTCCACTGTGATGTTTCCAAGAACATTTTTGCGCGTGTGAAGAGGATGATTTTTTCCATCGATATTGGAACACGAGTGAAGTACAAAGCCTATAATAAAGAATAGTTTAGCATCCAAATACATCGCAAATATTGAAACATTTTGATTCTAATGAGAGGGTTACGTGAGACCAACACTGCTTACTTTCGTTTTTATTTTTACATTAAATTTAAAGGATTTGTTGTGGAATATTTTGGGTGTATCATAAAATCAGAATAAGGTAAGACAAGTCAAATTTTCTGTCTTATATTTATATATATATATATACGTATATATATATATATATATATATATATATATATATATATATATATATATATATATATATATATATATATATATATATATATATATATATGTGTGTGTGTGTGTGTGTATGTGTATATATATAGATATTTATATACATATATATATATATGTATATATATAGATATTTATATACATACATATATATATATATGTGTGTGTGTGTGTGTGTGTGTGTGTATATATATATATATATATATATATATATATATATATAAATATAGCTGCGAGCAGCGATGGAGGGCCAAAGCCGGTGGCACCGCCATCCCCGGTGCCTTTAGGTAACTAAAGGCACCGGGGTGGCGGTGCCACCGGCTTGGGCCCGCAATCGCTGCTCGCAGCTATATTTATTATTATTCTTCTCCGCATTTAATTGCATTTTTGAGGGCCTAAACATGCTCGAAAACTCACAAAACTTTGCACACGCGTCAGAACTGGCGAAAATTTACATCTGATATAGGTTTCAGAATTGGACGGGGCAAAATGGCTCGATAGCGCCACCTATAAAAGTTCAACGGAGTGCGCCTCCCGCAACGTTCCACGTACGTGCACGAAATTCGGTACATACATGTAATGACCTAATACCTACAAAAAAGTCTCTTGGAGCATAGCCCTAAACACAACAGGAAGTCAGCCATTTTGAACTTCCTCTCAGATTTTTGTGCAGTTTTTGCCATTTTCAGGCCTCGTACTTTAACGAACTCCTCCTACAGTTTTAATCTGATCATCTTCAAATTTGGTGAGTGTAATCTTAAGGCCTTTGCGACGTTAAATTGCGAAGATCTTGAGTTTTCGTCGAAGGGCGGGTCCTCGGCGGCCTGACAAATTTCGATGTTTCGCCATGAAACAGGAAGTTGCTGTAACTCAGGCATGGAATGTCCAATCTGCCCCAAACTTCACACTTTTGATAAGCGTTCTGTCCTGAACACATGACCATGCTCATATTCAGTTACAGTCATAGCGCCACCTGCTGGCAACAGGAAGTGACATGTTTAACACTGTTATGGACTCCTAATAACATATAAAAAAGTGCCAGCAAGTGATAAACATGCTAACAACATACTAGAAGCATGCTAAAACATGCTAGCAAACTCTTAGCTAAGTGCTAAAGCATGCTATTATTGCAATTAAATAGGAATTTGCTGTAACTCAGGCATGGAATGTCCAATCTGCCCCAAACTTCACACTTTTGATAAGCGTTCTGTCCTGAACACATCTACATGAGAATATTCAGTTATAGTAATAGCGCCACCTACTGGTAACAGGAAGTGTCATGTTTAACACGTTGATGCCATTCTAGCAACATGTTAAAAATGCCATTGACTTCTAAACATGCTAGAAACATGTTAAAACATGCTAGCAATACTTAGCTAAGTGCTAAAGCATGCTAATTCAATGAAACAGGATGTTGTTGTTACGCAAGAAGGCAATGTCCATTCTGCACCAAACTTCACACTTTTAATAAACGTTCTGTCCTGAACACATGACCATGCTCATATTCAGTTACAGTCATAGTGCCACCTGCTGGCAACAGGAAGTGACATGTTAAACACTGTTGTGGACATATAAAAACATATAAAAAAAGTGCCATCAAGTGCTAAACATGCTAACAACATACTAGAAACATGCTAAAACATGCTAGCAAACACTTAGCTAAGTGCTAAAGCATGCTATTGCTGCAATTAAATAGGAATTTGCTGTAACACAGGCATGGAATGTCCAATCTGCCCCAAACGTCACACGTTTGATAAGAGTCATGGCCTGAACACATCTACATGAGAATATTCAGTTATAGTAATAGCGCCACCTACTGGTAACAGGAAGTGTCATGTTTAACACGTTGATGCCGTTCTAGCAAGATGTTAAAAATGCCATTGACTTCTAAACATGCTAGAAACATGTTAAAACATGCTAGCAAAACTTAGCTGAGTGCTAAAGCATGCTAATTCAATGAAACAGGATGTTGTTGTTACTCAAGAAGGCAATGTCCAATCTGCCCCAAACTTCACACTTTTGATAAGCGTTCTGTCCTGAACACATGACCATGCTCATATTCAGTTACAGTCATAGCGCCACCTGCTGGCAACAGGAAGTGACATGTTAAACACTGTTGTGGACTCCTAATAACATATAAAAAAGTGCCAGCATGTGCTAAACATGCTAACAACATACTAGAAACATGCTAAAACATGCTATCAATCACTTAGATAAGTGCTAAATCATGATATTACTGCAATTAAATGGGAATTTGTTGTAACACAGGCATGGGATGTTCAATCTACCCCAAACTTAATATGTAACATGCAAGAAACATGCTAGCAACACTTAGCTAAGTTCTAAAGCATGCTATAAAAGCTCAAGGAAGTTGTTGTAACTTAAGCATAAAATGTCCAATCTACCCCAAACTTCACACATTTGATAAGAGTTATCTTTTGAACACATGTCCATGCTCATATTCAGTTATAGTCATAGCGCCGCCTGCTGGCAAAAGGAAGTGACGTTTAACACTGTTCTGGACTCCTAATAACATATAAAAAAAATGCCAGTAGGTGCTAAATATCCTACCAACATACTAGAGACATGCTAAAACATACTAGCAAACACTTAGCTAAGTGCTAAAGCATGATATTACTGCAATTAAATATGAATTTGCTGTAACTCAGGAATGCCAATGTCCAATCTACCCCAAAATTAATATGTAAAATGCTAGAAACATCATAAAACATGCTAGAAATGCTAAAGGAAGTTGTTGTAACTCAAGCATACAATGTCCAATCTGCCCCAAACTTCACATGTTTGATAAAAGTCCTGCACTGAACACATCTACATAGCAATATTCAGATATAGACATAGCCCCAACTACTGGCAACAGAAACTGACATGGTTAACACAGTTATGCAGTACTAACAACATAATTATTGTGTACTAAGCATGCTAGAAACATACTAAACATGCTAGCAACACTTAGCTGAGTCATGAAGCATGCTATTATCACCATTATACAAAACATTTTGTAACTGACTTTGACATACTCTTACTATATATACCTCCTTAAATGTACATTGCCCAACCATGCTCTGTCTTCCTAAAGCCACCGAGTGTTGATGGCACGGGTGCGAGGGCCCTTTCATCGCTGCTTGCAGCTTTAATTATTATTATTATTGTTGTTCAAGGGTTCGGGGGCTTTTGGGACCCTTAACAGACTCAAAAACTCATGAAACTTTGCACACAGGTCAGAACCCGCGGCCATTAGGGCCGGGCTGAAGCTGGTACCCGGGCGTGGCAGGGGGGCTCGACAGCGCCCCCTAGAACACAATCTTAAATCTTGGACACATACAAGAACGTATTAGTATGAAACTCGGTACACATATAGATCTCATCGGCCCGAACAACTTTCGCACTCTAAGTTATTAGCTCTGCCCAACAGGAAGTCAGCTATTATGGGTTGTTTGAAAAACGCATGCTGTGGAATTTAATGTACTCCTCCTAGGGAATTGATCCGATCCACACCAAACTCGGTCAGCATGAAGTCAAGACATTGAGGATGCTAAATTGCGGACGGATTTTTGATATCTCGAACGGTTTGGCCGTGGCGATGAAACGAATTTATAGCGAGAAAAGATAAACAGGAAGTGTGTTATAACTTCTGCATACATTAACTGATCTTGATGAAACTTCCGCAGTGTGTTCGTTGTAAGAGGCCGATCACATGGATGTGACTATTGTGAGTCAAAGTTATAGCGCCACCAACTGGCAGCAGGAAGTGTGTCACTTTCAAAATGCTTTGAAATAACCCTCTTATTTTTACCCGATTTGCTTCAAACTTTATGTGTATAATGTAGACACACGGCAAATGTAGACCTGTGAAAGGTTTATTGATATCTTAAATACTGTTGCCGTGGCAACGCATCAAACTTTAATATTCTTTTCAGATGCTTTTGAGACTCTTAACATACTTAAAATTGGATGAAACTCGACAGACACATCACATTTATTAGCCGGTAGACATGTGCAAAGTTTCAGAAACGGGCGTGGTGAGGGGCTCAGTAGCGCCACCTTTAGTCAAAAATGGGGGCTTAGTTTTAAGTAGAGTCACAAAAATCGTTATGTATATTGTTCTCATCAAGCCGGACAACTTTCTAATTTATAGTCATAAGCTGTGACCAACAGGAAGTGAGATATTTTGGTTTGAATGTGATTTTTTGTAGAATTCCCTCCCTCTCTCTCTCTGCCTCTGCGTCTCTGTGTATGTGAGGGGTGGGGGATTTGTCTTTTGAGTGAGATTTGTTTAAAATTCCTGTTTTTCAAGGTTTCATGGGCTTTTGGGGCCTTTAACGTGCTCGAAAACTCTTGAAACTTTGCACACAGGTCAGAACCCGCGGCCATCAGGGCCAGGCTGAAGCTGGTACCCGGGCGTGGCAGGGGGGCTCAACAGCGCCCCCTGGAACGGGATCCGAACACTTGTCCATAAATCAAACACACTTGCATGTAATGATATGAAACTCGGTACACATATAGATCGCATCGGGCTGAACAACTTTCGTGCTCTAAGTTTTACGCCAGCCCAACAGGAAGTCGGCAATTATGGGTTGTTTGGAGAACGCTTGCTGTGGAATTTGAAACACTTCTCCTAGAGAATTAATTAAATCGCCAACAAACTCGGTGTGCATGAAGTCAAGACATTGAGGATGCTAAATTGCGGACGGATTTTTGATATCTCAAACGGTTTGGCCGTGGCGAGGACACGAATTTATGGCGAGAAAAGAGAAACACGAAGTGTTATAACTTCTGCACACATTAACTGATCTTGATGAAACTTCAGCAGTGTGTTCGTGGTAAGAGGCCGATCAGATGGATGTGACTATTGAGAGTCAAAGTTATAGCGCCACCAACTGGCAGCAGGAAGTGTGTCACTTTCAACATGCTTTTGACAAAAGTGGGGGGGTTAGTTTTAACTACAGTAAAAAAAAAATTTTTGTATATTGTTCTCATCAAGCCGGACAACTTTCTAATTTACATTCATTAGCTCCAGCAATCAGGAAGTCAGATATTTTGGTCTGAATGTGGATTTTTTTTGCAAAATCAGCCTCTGAATTTTTAGCCACTCCTCTTAAACTGTTTATTTTATTCCCACCAAACTTTTTCAACATGATGAAAATACATTAAATATGCTAAATTGTGAATGGATAATAAATATCTCAAACGGTTTTGCTATGGCGAGGGATTAAATTAATGTCCAAAAAGGAACCACTAAAAGCCTCAAATCTTCTAAAAATTTAATTATATACCATTTATTTCTATATAAAAGTATACAAATATCACAACTAAACCCATTTTATTCTGTTTTTAAAAAGAATTTTATTCTAAAATGAAAAACAGTAAAGTACAAAAAAAAAAAAATCAAGTTATACATAGGGCTATACTGCCCTCTTGTGTCCAAAAGGACATCAAAATAGTATATACAACTTTTTACCAGGTAGGCCAATATTGTATTTAAATATACATTTATTAGGTATGTGTCTGAGGATATTTTCCCACCGGTTAATCGACGTGTGACACGAGCGGGTGCTTTTAAATCGCTAATATAAAAGTGAAAGAAAAATTCGGACGTCCACACGGACATTGATAATGTTGAACACACAAATCACACGTTGGAAAGAATGATGCTTTTCAACAACACTAAACCGCCATTAGGTGTCACCAGGCATCCATCTTAATAAGCGAGTCATTGATTCATTCGTTCAAACGATTCGTTCGTATGAGTCGATCGTGATTAAAACAGATGTTTACGGATTGATCATTCAATCTTTGAGTCAACCGATTCGTTAAAAATGCTGAATCGTTCAGTTATGAGAAAACACCTGATGCTTGATGGTTGTGCTGTGATCTTTGTTTAACTATTTTCGCTGCTGAAACAAAACAAAAACAGTCAACATTGCATCTAAAATGTAAGTGACTTAATTGTAACTGTTTATTAACCTGTTGTATGAAATCTAGGGGTGGGAGAAAAAAATTATTCTTAGATGCATCGCGATGCGGACGTGGACGATTCTGAATCGATTCACAAATGTCAAAAAATCGATTCTCTAAAAAAATATTTTTCTAATAACGTAATATTGACGGAACGCAAAAGGCGGAACTCTAAGCGGACGTGCGTGCAGTCTGTGGCGCGCACATAACAGAGAACTTTCTTCTGCTCACCAAGGCTGCATTTATTTGATTAAAAATACAAACAAAAACAGTAATTGTAAAATATTATTCCGATTTAAAACAGCTGCTTTCTATTTTAATATATTTTAAACTGTTATTTATTCCTGTGATCAAAGCTGAGTTTTCAGCATCATTACTCCAGTCGTCACTGTCACATGATCCTTCAGAAATTATTCTAATATGATGATTGATGCTCAAGAAACATTCATTATTATTTTAAATGTCGAAAACAGTTGTGTACAGTCTTTGATGAATAGAAAGTTCAAAAGAACAGCATTTATCTGAAATCTAAAGCTTTTGTAACATTAAACACTACCGCTCAAAAGTTTGGGGTTAGTAATAATTTAAATTTTATTTTTGGGGGAAAGAAATAAAATTTTTATTCATCGAGAATGAGTTAAACTGATCAAAAGTTACAGTACAGACATTTATAATGTTAAAAAAATTTATATTTGAAATAAATGCTGTTCTTTTGAACTTTACATTCATCAACGCATTTTGAAAAAAATCTGTACACAACTGTTTTCAACATTGAAAATAATAATTCATATTTATTGACCATCAATCATCATATTAGAATGATTTCTGAAGGATCATGTGACACTGAAGACTGGAGTAATGATGCTGAAAACTCAGCTTTGATCACATAAATTAATTACTATGTAAAATATTTTAAAATTGAAAACAGCTGTTTTAAATTGGAATAATATTTCACAATATTACTGTTTTTGTTTGTATTTTTAATCAAATAAATGCAGCCTTAGTGAGCAGAAGAGACTTCTCCTAAAAACATAAAAAATCTTCCTGACCCCAAACTTTTGAACGGTGTGTGTATATATATATATATATATATATATATATATATATATATATATATATATATATATATATATATATAGCTGCGAGCAGCGATGGAGGGCCAAAGCCGGCGGTACCGCCACCCCGGTGCCTTTAGGTAACTAAAGGCACCGGGGTTGCGGTGCCACCGGCTTGGGCCCGTAATCGCTGCTCGCAGCTATATTTATTATTATTATTTTGTCAACCTTTCGGGCACTTTTGGGGCCCTTAACATGCTCGAAAACTCTTGAAACTTTGCACACGGGTCAGAACCTGCGGCCATCAGAGCCGGGCTGAAGCTGGTACCCGGGCGTGGCAGGGGGAATGGGATCCGAACACTTGTCCATAAATCAGACACGCTTGCATGTAATAATATGAAACTCGGTACACATATAGATCTCATCGGGCCGAACAACTTTCGTGCTCTAAGTTTTACGCCAGCCCAACAGGAAGTCGGCTATTATGGGTTGTTTGGAAACGCATGCTGTGGAATTTGATGTACTCCTCCTAGGAAATTCATCCATTCGCCTCCAGACTCGGTCAGCATGAAGTCAAGACATTGAGGATGCTAAATTGCGGACGGATTTTTGATATCTCGAACGGTTTGGCCGTGGCGAGGAAACAAATTTATGGCGAATAAGGGACACAGGAAGTGTATTATAACTTCAGCATACATTAACTGATCTTGATGAAACTTCAGCAGTGTGTTCGTTGTAAGAGGCCGATCACAAGGATGTGACTATTGTGAGTCAAAGTTATAGCGCCACCAACTGGCAGCAGGAAGTGTGTCACTTTCAAAATGCTTTGAAATCACTCTCTTATTTTTACCCGATTTGCTTCAAACTTTGTGAATAATGTAGACACACAGCAGATGTAGACCTGTGAAAGGATTATTGATATGTTAGATACTGTTGCCGTGGCAACGCATCAAACTTCAATATTCTTTTCGGATGCTTTTGAGACTCTTCACATGCTTGAAAATGCATGAAACTCGACAGACACATCACATTTATTATCCAGTAGACATGTGCAAAGTTTAAGAAATGGGCGTGGTGAGGGGCTCACTAGTGCCACCTTTAGTCAAAAATGGGGGCTTAGTTTTTCCTAGAATCACAAAAATCGGTATGTATATTGTTCTCATCGAGCCGGACAACGTTCTAATTTACAGTCATTAGCTCTGACCAACAGGAAGTCAGTTATTTTGGTTTGAATGTGGATTTCTTTGCAAAATCGGCCTCTGAATTTTTACCCACTCCTCTTAAATGGTTTATTTTATCCCCACCAAACTTTTACGGTTTTTCTATGGCAAGGGATTAAAGTAATGTCAAAAAAGGAAACACTAAAAGCCTCATATCTTCTAAAAATGTAGCCTAATTATACACCATTTATTTCTATATAAAATTATACAAATATCAGAAATAAACCCATTTTATTCTTTTTTTTTCAATTGAAGATTTGTTTAGTACAATTTGTACCATTCACGGTTAGCAGCGCCTCACTGTGATGTTTCCAAGCACATTTTTACGCGTGTGTAGAGGATGATTTTGTCGATATTGGAACACGAGTGAAGTACAAAGCCTATAATAAAGAAAAGTTTAGCATCCAAATACATCGCAAATGTTGAATTCAACATTTTGATTCTAATGAGAGAGTTACGTGAGCCCAACACTGCTTACTTTCGTTTTCATTTTTACATTAAATTTAAAGGGTTTGTTGTGGAATATTTTGAGTGTATCATAAAATCTTAATAAGGTAATAAGGTTTCTGTCTTATATTTAATATATATATATATATATATATATATATATATATATATATATATATATATATATATATATATATAATAAATATAGCTGCGAGCAGCGATGAAGGGCCAAAGCCGGTGGCACCGCCACCCCGGAAGGCACCGGGGTTGCGGTGCCACCGGCTTGGGCCCGTAATCGCTGCTCGCAGCTATATTTGATAATTGTATTTAGTTATTTCATTTAATTAACACTATCTTCTAACATTTAAAATTGTAAATATATTTTAACAATCATCAACCGTTTCAATCGTGACTTATACAACCAGTTAATATGAATTCAAATAAATGTACATTCTTTATTGTCACTAAAGCATAATAAGTATCAGAGTGAAAGTCTTGGATGCAATTATGTTGTGACAGGAAAGACCAGAATCCACAAAACATTAACTGCATACTATACATGTAATGCACAGTATTCTCATCATATACATTACTATACAAAATGCACAATTACAAATACAGAATACATATTTAAAATTCAAATGCATTTTAAATGTTGCAATGATTCTTTGAACAGTTCCTGTTGCAGTACAATAGCAAAGCAGTGACTGGACACAAGCAGGACAAGGATAGTCCACCCAAAACATGAGAATTCTCTCATCATTTACTCTCCTTCATGCCATCCCAGATGTATATGACTTTCTTCTTAACATAAACATAGACAAAGATTTTTAAGGAAATAATCCATCTCTGTGAGTCCATATAATACAAGTGGATAGTAACCCATGTACGTAAGACAGTTGGTCGGAAGTGATTTTTAATAGTTAAAACAGTCATATTATTAGTATTTCTTTTATCTAGCCTATTGTTTGACTTCAGAAGGCATTGATTCATCCACTGAGGTCATATGGATTACCGTCACGCTCACTGTGTGTGGTTTTTAAAGCATCTTTAGGACTCGCAGAGATGGATTACTTTCCTTACAAGCTTAATTCGTGTTTATCTGTAGAAAGAAAGTAAAATGCATCTGGGACAGCATGAGGGTGAGTAAAATAAGAGAGAATTGTATTTTTGGGTGAACTATCCCCTAACAAGTTGCAGACTTAAAATATTTATTATATATATTTAAGGGATTTTACAGTACTAAATATTTACCTCGGAGTCAAGCAGCATTTAGCATCTGTAATACTGTTGTGTAACCAGTAGATGGCTGTATAGCCCTATATATAAACATATATCCATGGCTGTGTATTCCCTAGTTGCTGGATGTTTTCAGTCATAATTACTTGCATGTGTTAAGTTTTTAATTTGGACATATATTTATTATTAAAGACTATTAAAGATGAAAAAAAAAATTCTCAGAAATGTTCATTTGAAGTTTTCATTATTATTTGTCAAATATGGACACAGAAAAAGCATTTTGTTACTCATATTAGCTACATATAATAGCTTTATCAGTCATCTTTATCACAAAGTAATCAGAATAAATACCAGGGCGATACTTCAAAATAATTGAGTGTTTACATATTATGAACAGAGACGTGTTCTGTGGTCAAGTCGTGTCTCTCCTCTTTCAAAAACTCTGCATCGCATATTAATCAGCAATTGAGAAATGCAGGTTTAAATAGCTTTATTGGCATGGTAAAAAAGGCTTTACATTGCCAAAGTTGAATCAGGCAGTGATTAACAGCGCTCTGGTCCTATGGCATCGGCCCAATGTTGTTTGGGGTGGCTGGGGGGAAATATGATATATTCGAAGCAAATATGATCTAATCGAAGACTGTAACCGAATGTAGATAAACAAGTCATGTAATGATTGGGCTAACATTTAAATCAAGACAACACAGCTGTATAATGTTATGGGCTCTCACTGAGCTCTAAAATGCCTCTCTACCTGAAAAAAAGCCAGTACTGTATTATAAATAGTATTAGTATAGTAATAATAAAAAAAATAATAAAAAAATCAGACTTACCACGAGTAGGCTAACGTTATCCAGTATCCTGATAGCGACGATGACTAATGATAATGATATCATTCGTCTGTACTATTCCTTCTATAAGAAATCATCTCAACAATATAGTGTAGCAGCAAATAAATACAGATATAAACTTAATATCACTAAAATGAAATAGAAAGCTGCGATTACAGACGCTCACATCCACACATAAACACACCACTGACACCACTTCCAGGTCAAGAAGCTGTCAATCAAAAACTCAGTAGCCAATGAGAACACACTGCTGCTAGCCCCGCCCCCACGAGAGAAATGTGTCAGAACCGCAAACGAAAACTTCAGAAGCATGAATGAAAACCCTGGAAGTGCATTTGTAAGTTCAGATCAGCGATTGAAATATGAGAAATAGTTAGCAAAACATGCAGTGTATTTAAAACTAAGTCAAAAAATTTGCCTGCGATTTATTCTTTTTCAGTTTCAGAGATAATTTATTTAGTTTCAATTTATATTTTCATTAGTTTCTTGAAAAGCTACGTTCATTATTGGCACAAGAATAATTCCATAATTTAGCAGCTTTGCCTGCACTGGAGCAATGATAGACAAAGTGGGATTCTTCTCCTCTGAAACAAGTTTTGTGGCTACTAACATCGGTCGAAGTGCTTGCATTATGTCCTCAGCATCTGTAATGTCATTTTCGTTTAGGGTGCAGATATCACTGCCTGACCTCCTGACCTCAGAGGACAACAGAGCAGCACAGATCGCTGGTTGCTGTTCCAAGAAACGTTCAAGCATTTCGTACCCGCTGTTCCAACAGGTCACAACATCGGTCTTGAGCTTGTGAGTGGGGAGGTCCAGAAGCTTTTGTTTTTGCTCCAACATGAAGTTGGCGTTTGTACTGCGGTGGAAAAAAGTGGTTATGCCCCGGACTCTTCCCAGTAACATGGCGACAGCAGGCAGCTTTAGTGTGCGCTGTGAGGCGAGGTTGAGCGTATGGGCAAAACATTTCACGTGAAGGTACCCCCCCACCTGCGCGGCCACAACCATGTTGGACGTGTTGTCCGTAACCAAAACAATCTGTTTGTTAGCGATACCCCACTCTTCGGTTGCCGTTTTCAGCAACTCAGCCATCTCATGCATCGCCCTGGTTTGTAAAACATTTTACTGCATTTTACTGAGTTAAAAGCTGCCGTTCATTCGTGATGTGATGCGCGGTTATGGTCATGTACGACTCCATAGCTCTTGATGACCAACCGTCACACGTTATAGCAACTCCTTCGGCTAAACTCAAAGTTTAATTTACCTCATCTCTGACTTCGCTGTAGAGTTTGGGGATGGCAGTGTCGGTAAAATATTTACGCGAGGGGATCACATACCTGGGCTCCAGTATGCTAAGCAGATTCTGGAAACCTTCGTTCTCCACCACACTCTAAGGCTGTAAATCTTTGGAGATAAAGTAGGCTATCGCCTGATTTTCTTAGCTCTTTCGGAGTTTGGAGGTAACTTTATCATTTTTGTTAGGTCCAAGGTGCATTGATTTGGGGGTAGGACAACAACTTTGGGGCGTTTCACTTCCTCAGTGGCCGCTAACTCCAAATGGTACCTTGTAAGATGGGCTCTCAAGTTTGTCGTATTCCCACAGTACTTAATCTTCATGTGGCATTCCTTGCATATAGCATGCTGCATGTCAAGGTCTTTACTATTCGCTTTTTGATGAAAACCAAAATTTACCCACACTTTCGATTTGAAAGACGACGGAGCGTCGTGTACAACCGGTTGTGGTGAAGCCATTTTCATTTGGATTTGCTGTTGAATGCACGAGCACGACAACAAAGCACCGCAACAAGCGCCACCCTGTGGATGTAATACGCGAATTTACATGATCAAAGTAAACTCCGAGAAATCCAATGGAGAAAACCCGAAAGTAAAACAGATAATTTTATAATTAAATATCGCAATACTTTGCACTACTGTATTGATATAATTGCGTGTGCAAAATATCGCGATACTGAACAGAATAGATTTTTTTTTTTTTTTTTTTTTTTACCACTACTTTCCATGAAATGCGAAATGCCTCTAGTTTTGTTTTCTTCCAGTTGCACTCCGTAGGGCCCTATGAAATCCGTTTTATTTCTTCTCAAATTCCGTTTTATTTTTTTTCTAATTTCGTTTTTTGGGATTTATTTTTAGCCTTTTTGGATTTGCTTGTTTTCTTTTCACTTCTAAGCAGTATTGACCTTTTAAAAATTCAGTTACACAAACTCACAATTCAGCTTTTTTTTATTTAAACTGTTAATATATGCAGCAAAGCACATTCAAAATTCGGCCAAACCTTCAACAAATCTCTGGCCAAAAATAACAGTAACATGAAGGTAACAGTTACAAGGTAGGATTGATGAATATTAAATTAAAGATTAAATTAGCCTTTAAATCATTTTGCACAAAAAATGTTTTATAAAAAGATAAACCTCACATATTTAAGCCTTTAAATAATTTTTTTTAAAAGAATGAGTCAAAAAAGATAAATTACTGACATTTACAAATACAATGCACATTAGCTTATCTTTTATTATTAATGGTAAAATTCGGTCCGATTTTCCCGTGGCGTCTGTCGTTGCTATGCAACCATGCACTGCGCTCTCCACAACGACAAAGAAGTTTTAGTAGCTAATAGATTTCCACCACCGAAAAACGCTTGCTGTAGCTCTGCTACAAGATTTATTTACGGAGAAGAGAAAAACACCCGTAGTGTTTGTGGTGCACCCCCATCCTTTGTTGACTGAGCTTTCAATGTTGTTACGGAAAGGGTGAAGTTGATATGTTGGTTCTTGTCACATGAACTGTGGTGCGCTTGCGGCATTCTGAAAAGTTGAGGTGTTTTCATCTCGCTGCGCCTGGAAAAAATGAGCGCGTCGCTTCAATTATGAGCGCGCTTACATTTGAAATAACATTAACGAACTTGAGCGCGCAAAAGACACGACGTGAACGGCCCTTTGACGAGCTAGTTACCTCCAATCTGCACGGAGACCCCTGCCATAGACAGTAAAAGATACGCAGCAAGAAGAAAACACTAGTGGTTCACGCTTGCGGGCATACTGAAAAGTGCGCTGTTTGCATCCCTGTATATTAACTGTATTGACAGATGTCCCTCTATATGGCTCTGGGTTTAGGTAGAGACCTTTCTACGTTTGTTGTTTAAAACTGAGAATGAGTATATATGTAAAAATATATGTAGATTCCGCGCGTATAAGAGAATTCCGTTTTCATGTGTAAATTCCGTGATTCCGTACGCGTTTTCCGCATCACGGAAATCATAGGGCCCTAGCTCCATTTTTCTGGCTGCTCTTTTAAGTGCCTGAGTGTGCTCGTTGTACCACGGCGTTGGGCTATTTTCTTTAATCTTCTTTGAGCGCAAAGGAGCAACTGTGTCTAAAGTGCTGAAAAAGAGAGAGTTAAAAGTTTCTGTTGCAATATCGAGTTCTTCTAAGCTATCCGGGATGCTGAGATGATGAAACTGATTAGGAAGATTATTAATAAAGCAATCTTTAGTGGCAGAAGTGATAGGTCTAACATATTTGTAACACGGAGTCGGCTTTGCAGCCTTGGCTAAATGTAATTTACACGAGACTAGATAATGATCTGAAATGTCATCGCTCTGCTACAGAATTTCAACGGCATAAACATTATTCCGTGTGATAATATTAGATCTAGAGTATGATTACGACAATGAGTAGGTCCTGACACGTGTTGTCTAACTCCAATAGAGTTCAGAATGTCTTTAAATGCCAATCCCAATGCATATTTTTCATTATCTGTATTTATATTAAAATCACCAACAATTAGTACTTTATCTGCAGCCAATACTAACTCTGATAGAAAGTCAGAAAATTCTTTGATAAAATCTTTATGGTGCCCTGGTGGCCTGTATACAGTAGCCAGCACAAATCTCAAACGTGATTTGTCATTTACACTTTATATTTTTACATTAAGCACCAACACTTCAAAAGTAGTATATTTAAAACTAGCTTTCTTAGTGATTTTGAAAATATTACTATAAATTACAGCGACACCTTTGCTGATGTTTCTACTAACCTTTGTGTTTCAGACAAGGTTCATGTTTATAACAGTAATCTTGTGGGGTGGACTCATTTAAAGTAATGTAATCGTTTGGTTTTAGCCAGGTTTCTGTCAAACACAGGACATCTAGATTATAGTCAGTAATCATATCATTAACAATAAGTGCTTTTGAAGTAAGGGATTGAATATTCAGCAACACAAGCTTTATCATTTGCTCATCTGTATTATAGCTGTTTTTTATTTGTTGAACATCACTGAAATTTTTAACCTTAGATGGGTTGAAACGTTTTTCGGATGTCCAAATTCGGGGAACAGACACAGTCTCTATGTGATGATAGCTAGGTGAAAGAGTCTCTGTGTGATGGGATTTATCTGACCTTGGTGACAGGAGACAGCTAGCAGATGGTTGGTTAAGCCAGTCTGTCTGCTTCCTGACCTGAGCCCCAGATTGTCATGTTTTATCTCTAAGACTATGAGCCATTGAGTGAACACAATCTACTAACTATCTCATCACTCCCTTAGAGAATTTACGATTAGCATTTGCCAGCACTTTTAAATTTGCTTTGATGTCAGGCGCTCTGGCTCCCGGCAAACATGTGACTATGGTGGCTGGTGTCTCTATTTTCACGTTCCGTGTAATAGAATCACCAATAACTAGGGCACAATCAACAGGATTCTCAGTGGGTGTTTCACTGAGTGGGGAGAACCTGTTTAATGTTGTTATCGGAACGGAAGAACGGTGTTTTGTCCCGCGACTGTAGTGTCTCACCGTCACCCAATTGCCCTGCTGCATGGGCTCTACTTCAGCCGGAACCGAACAATGTACAGAGTTCACTAAGCTAGTCGCATGCCAAAGCAGTATCTAAAGCCCTTGCATTCTTACTATCCTCGATTAAAGTTTGGTTGTGTGTCTCTAGTTCTGAAATCTTCCCCGTCAGCTTTACTATCTCCCTGCATTTATCACATGTAAATCCTGTGCTGACAGAGAAAGATATGCTAAACATGTTGCATGAGGTGCAAGTAACAATAAGAGGAGAAGATGACATGACTTACTGTGTTTGTTGACTGATCCTACTCACCTAAGTTGTTTGATGGACTCGTAAAAGGCGCGAGCGAGAAAAATAAATAAATAAAGAGCGCACGGATGGCACGCTAACAGTGTTGTGCTAGCAATGACGATTTAGATTGAAGCTAGCTATGTCAGGTTAATATGTGATGTTGGAGTAAGTTATATTTAGCAGTATAAACAACAAGGAATGATAGTAAATAATTATTCAAAACAGAAAGATATACGAAGCTTTCAGACGCACACCAACGCAAACAGCAGCAGAAGCAACGAGGCAGACAGGAGCAATCGATCAATGAATCAATTCATCCTGATTATTTTCTTTTTTCCTTTGTATTCTGCTGTAACATTATGAAAAAAGACAGTATTGCCCATTTGTGGTCTGATCTCCTGATTTTATTTGCGATAAATCCCATGAACAATAACACTGGAATTCACTAAATCTCTCCGTTTCTCCCACCAAAAAAAAACAAATCCACCAAAAATGAAAATTCTGTCATCCTCAGGTTGTTCCAAACTTGTATAAATGTCTTTGTTCTGTTGAACACAAAGGAAGATATTTTGAAGAATGTGGGGAACTGAAGTCAATGGTGCCCTAAAGAGGCCAGGTTACACATTTTCTTCAAAATATCTTCCTTTGTGTTCAGCAGAACAAAGAAATGTATACAGGTTTGGAACAACCTGAGGGTGAGTATTTATCTAATGAATTAAAGGGCCCCTATTATGGATCATGTAGTGTGTAACATAGCTCCAAGTGAATGATAACATTTCGGGGTTGTATTCGCTATAACAACCGCCTCACTCTACATTATCCCGCTTATTACATGGCTACCTACCAAATAAATCAATAATTTGACACAAAATATTGATTTAAAAAGGAGTTTATTGATTTAAAAACGATTGTATTCCGCTAAAGAAAATAGTCCGTTCCGTCTCTACGGTTAGAATCCTGCGTCCATAGCAACGCTCTGTTTTTCATGGCAATGGTGTGTTATCCTTAGCAGCAGTCTGTTATCAAGAAATAAGGCTGCATTCTACATTAGAATTTAACCAAGCCATGTAATAAATAAAGTTATTGTCTTTCAAAAGTAAGAGTCGACTCTGAGTCAATTAAATGAATCGTTTTTCAAACGAGTCATAAGCCGTTTCGTTGTGACGTCAAGACGAAACATCAGCATATTGCCTGCCCACTTATTGCGCGCGCAGACACCAGGGGAAACTTGAACGCCCTCAAACCGGCAGCTGATTCCTGTGGATACTAGACAGCATCATGTCGAGAAGACGCTGTGCTCTACAATGTGAAGATAAAGGCAGTTTTTTTTTTTTTCACTGCCCAAGGACGAGCATGTGAAGAATAAGTGGTTAAAATTCATCTTTACCATGATACCACAGCAGTATAATCCTAAACTTTTGCTGTGTTCCCTTTATTTTACTGACGACTGCTTCTCAAATCTCGGAGTTCAATGCAGGATTCGCAAACCGCTTGCTCTTGAAAGATGGTGTTAAAAATACTTGTATAGGTCTGTGTAGGTATACTGTGTAGGTCTCCTGCTAACAGGTTAACTCACATTATTACTGTCTTAAGCCCTATTCGGATGGGACTAGTTTAACATGGAGAGGTGGGTAAAGTAATCATTACTAGAGCTTCTCTGTGATTTTAGTCCCGTCCGAATGTGCCATCTCAGTAATCATTACGGACAATGTCAGTAAAGATTACGGCGACTTTTACCTTCAGTAAAAAGGTCCGGAAAAATTACCTCAGGTAATACTAATCCCATGCGCTGGGACGAGTCTGTGGCAAAACTCAAGTTCAGAAAGATCATCGAAGCACTTGTTAGAGGCACGAAACATCTTTTAGCGTTAGGTAAGTGCCTACTACAGTTTGTCTGCATACATAAATCTGTATTTTATATATACGCGTTCCTACTTTAACTCACCCTCTATGACGGCCAGGAAACAGCACTGGGAATTGGGCTGAAGGCGCTGTAAAGATTCAGGAGTGACAACCACATATTGTATTTACTTAAATGTAGGAGTGAGTCTCCTAAATTATCGTTCCATGTGTGTACAGAACATGACTCACTCCCAAAATACTGTGATGATTGACATAGGGATGTCATGAGAACCGATACTTCGTTACCAAGTCGGTTGCAACATTTTAAAATCCTGACGGTACTTGTTTTTTTACAGAAGCGTAAGTACCGATGGTACTGAAGGTAGGGAGACTGCAATCCTTACGGAACTGATGGGGGCAGCACATACGCCTTGCAGTGTTTCAGTCATTCCTCAAAGGGTAAAGAAGAAAAACGCCTATTACAAGCACACTGAAGAACGTAATAAAATATTGAAGATATGTAATGTTAAACCTATTGACTGGCCCTTAATTTCGAAAAATTCCGACTTCCAGAATACACATATGACCCGGAAGGGGGCTGCATATGGAGAATCACTGGGGTGTCCAGCTGCAGGTGGAATATTTCAACCCCAGGGGTGGCAAGGTGGCTTGCCAAGGGAGAGACTTACAGTGGAAATACACATGTGGGGGTCGCCCAGAGAGGGCATATGGCAGCACCTAGCCAATCACGAAGCTGCCAGTGGCATAACTCTCGCGTTGACGTCAACAGTGCTGGAGGAACTCAGGGCCTCTCGGGGAGGCTCACCTGAGGAGAATATCGCACGTATCTAGTCCGTGGAGTGGAATGGCGAGCAAGCGAAGACACCTGAGAGGGTCCTAGTACAGGCTGGTTGAAACGAGTACATGAGAGGACACTGGCTCCACTCGGAGGTTATAGAACCTGGCGAATGTGTTGTCGCCCAGCCTGCAGCTCTGCAGATGTCTGTTAGCGAGGCGCCATGCGCTAGAGCCCAAGAGGAGGCCACACTCCGGGTGGAGTGGGCCTTCACACCAAGGGAGCACGTTCGACCCTGACGCCAAAGCAATGGCGTCCACTATCCAGTGAGACAACTTTTGCCTGGAGAGAACCTTTCCCTTCAGCTTCCCACCATAACAGACAAAGAGCTGCTCTGAGGTCCTGAAACACTGCGTTCTGTGTACGTAAGTACGGAGGGTGTGTACTGGACAGAGCAGTGCCAAGGCCGGGTCTGCCTCCTCCAAGGGCAGTGCTTGTAGGTTCACCACCTGGTCTCGAAAGGGAGTGGTGGGAACCTTGGGCACGTATCCAGGCCGGGGTCTCAGGATCACGTGAGAGTAGGCTTCGTCAACTGAAAATGCCTGCAGGTCCCCTGCCCTCTTGATGGAGGCCAATGCTACCAGGAGCGCTGTCTTCATTGACAGGAACTCAAGCTCCACTGATTTCAGAGGCTCAAAGGGAGCACTCTGCAGGGCAGTTAAAACCTGAGACTGAGAGATCCCAAGAGGGTACGAGAGGAGGGCGAGGAGGATTCAGTCTCCTCGCTCCTCTCAGGAACTTGATGATCAGGTCGTGCTTTCCTAGAGACTTACCTTCAACTGCGTCGTGATGTGCGGCAATAGCGGCAACATACGCTTTTAGGGTGGAGGGAGACAGCCTTCGCTCCAACTCATCTTGCAGGAAGGAAAGCACGACACTGATCGGGCATATTTTAATCTGTGTCCTGAAATGGAAATGTCTATGCGGCAGCTGTTGGAAAGAAACATACAAACTGTTTTTGAAACATTCAGTTGTAAACAACAGTGATTAAGCCAGGATGTAATCTTCACTAATACATCTGTTAGTTTGATTGCAACCTGCAGAGGTTGCAATCAAACTAACAGATGTATTAGTGAAGATTACATTCACTAATGTAGTGAACAGAATGTAGTTACATAAGCAGTCTTACCATGAGTAAAAATAACTGTATCATCAGCATACATTAAAATATCACAATTTTCACATACAAAGGGTAGATCATTAATATATATGCTAAAAAGGGTTGGACCAAGTATGGAGCCCTGCGGGACCCCGGTTGAAAGACATAGGGGGTTAGATTTATAGTTACCAATTTTAACATGTTGAGAGCGGAGTGAGAGATAAGATTGACCAACTCTGAAGAAAATTTTAAATTCAGTCATTTATACAATAGGATGTTATGATTAACCGTGTCAAATGCTTTCTTTAAGTCAAGGAACACGGCCCCTACTACCCCGCCTTTATCCAGTGATGCCTTAACTTTTTCTATGAAGTAACATGTAGCTGTTTCTGTCGAGTAATTAGCCCTAAATCCAAATTGCATTGGGTTCAGTGGAAAGGAGCTATTATTGAGATAATGATTTGTTTGTTAATCAGTTTTTCAGATACTTTCGATACTATAGGTACAACACTGATGGGCCTGTAGTTGGAAGTCAGTAGAGGGTCACCGCCTTTGAATATAGGGGCCACAGCAGCAGGCGTCCATGAATCAGGAAACCTTCCTTGAGCCAGTGAAATATTGATTATGTGTGTTAGTGGGGTAACTATTGAAGAATTAATCTCTTTCAGCATAAGTGTATCCATACCATAGACATCCTTAGCCCTCGAGGATTTGAGAGATGTGACTACTTTTACAACCTCATCCTCTGATACTGGTCTTAGTGTTAATGCTGACTCTCTAGTATTGGCTGTATGTGCATTATTATTTTGTTGTACTGCAAAACATTGGGCAATAGTATCTACTGACTCAACAAAGTATTGATTGAGGGCCTGTGCCACATCAGTCGGGCTCTCCAAGATTGTGTCATTTGCTTTTAGTACAATTGGCTTAGTTATACTAATGTTTTGACCGGTTAATTTTTGAATCTGACTCCATATGGCTTTTGAGTTACCATTTGAATTTTCAGCAATTATAATGAAAAAGTCCACCTTAGCTTTTCTCAGTTCTCTAGTTACTGTGTTTCTTAGCCTAACGAATTTATGCCTATCGAGGGACATCTTTGATTTTGTGGCTATTTTTAAAGCGTTGTCCCGCACCTTCATTAATTTTAGAACTTTCCCGTTCATCCAGGGAAGACTATGTTTCTTGTTTTTACATTTAATTCTAATTGAAAATTCATGGATTGTATATTGCAATTTTTCTGTAAAGATTTGACTGGTCATTTCTAAATCATTTACAGGAAGTAGCTCATCCCATTTTATATTTTTTATGGCTGCCTTGTTTTTCGGGATGCCAAAGAATTCCTTATTGCCAGCGTTCATAACCCGCCTGCAAGTGAGTTTTCTTGATATAAACACCATATTTTGATCTGATAGCCCAGTTTTCATATTGAATGATTTTGCGATCCTTTCCGGTCTATTACTAAATATAAGGTCAATCTGGGTACTGGTGCTGTTTGTTATTCTTGTTGGACCTTTAACCAATTGAACCAGATTAAAACCATCAGAAATTTGCTTGAGCTTCATTCTTGAGGACTTATCTTCCCAGTTTAAATTGAAGTCACCCATTATAATTATTTCTTTCTTAAAATCAAATTGACATAATAGTCTTAAGTTTTTTATAGAAGCTAATGTTTGAGGAAGGTGGTCGATAAATGACTACAATGAATGGTGTAGGACATCTGAGGCGAAATAATCATATTCAAGGCTACACATTCTAGATCACTTGGATTTTGCAATTGAATCTCATTGCAATGGATGGTGTTTCTTACATATATCATAACTCCACCCCCTTTTGCATCAGTTCGGTCCCTCCGGTAAATATCATAGCCCGGAACTATTAGAGCAGCGGATGGAGAGTTATCATGAAGCCAAGTTTCCGTTAAACAGAGGAAGTCTAAATTAGAATATAGTAATATATGATTTATTTGATCACTTTTGGATTTTAAGCTCCCTATGTTTTGGTGCCCGCCTAATATGCCCTTTGGCTTAGCTTTAGGATCCCAGATAATCCTCGAGTTGTTTACAGTTGGAAAGACCGTTTCCACTTCCGGTACTTACGGATGGCTCTGTTTACTTCCCACATCTCCAGCTCCTGGGAAGGGCTGGAGATGTACTCATTACAGCAAGTCTCCCCGGTAGTGATGGCTTTACCACCGGTGAGTTAAACGGTGGACGATCTTCCATCGGAAGCCGGACGGCTGTCATGTCCTCCAGTGTGTTCAGATGGCCAGAATTGGAATGCTGGAAGAGGGTAGCGCTGCGTTCAACGTCAACTACACCAGAAGAGGCCTCCTGTGGTGTGGGTGGCTCTCCCCGGGCTTTCCCCGTGGTCAACCGCAGACGCCCGCCAGGACCAGTCTCCCCAGGGTGCGTCAAGCTGTTAATAGGTTGCCACTTTCAGTTGTTGTTTCTACGCACTTATCACATATCTGCTTCTCTTTTGTTTTATATTTAAAGAATTTAGTTTAGAAATACTCACTATTACAGTGCATTAGTTCACCCAGTTCCCGAACTCTCTCAATTCAGATAATTTTACACATAAAAAATTCACTAGCTAGCCTACTCGTTAAATTGTCTGACAAAAAAATATATGAAATGAGAACAGCTTTATTGTACATTCGGCTATATTATATTATATTATATTATATTAAAATACAGTATGTGAACATGAATTTAATGAGAAAACACGATGTTTCATGCGCGATGACATCATGAATATGCTAATTGACGTATGACGTCACCTAGCGACTTTTAGGGAAGGCGTTAGCAACTTTACTTTGAAAATAGTTGGCAACACTTATGTACAGTTTTTCTAGCCCGAGCTCATTAGATCTAATGTGACCACATCCACGCGCGCTCGAGCGATTGACATGCAAATGGTCCATATGGAGGAACGCAGACCTGAAAACGCCCATTACCTCAAAAAACAAAGAATCAGACACTTCAGTATTCCTCTGCTTTTCATCAAGTTTGGAAGTCTGTGTTTGTGCTGTGCTGTTTACCTTGGATTTACCTCAGAAGAATTAGAAGAACACGATTTGATTGTGAGAAAGATTTTTAAGGTAAGACATGTCCACCGATAATAGTAAGCATGTTATTGTTGCATAAACTTTACATTGTAGCTACTAGTTAAACTGGTGCCCGACTAAAATGTATGTGTATATATATATATATATATATATATATACATACATTTTAGTCGGGCACCAGTTTAACTAGCCTACTCGTATGTATGTATGTATGTATATATATATATATAAAATAAGTATTTGAACACCCTGCTATTTTGCAAGTTCCCCCACTTAGAAATCATGGAGGGGTCTGAAATTGTCATCGTAGGTGCATGTCCACTGTGAGAGACATAATCAAAAAAAAAAAAAAAAACAGAAATCACAATGTATGATTTTTTAACTATTTATTTGTATGGTACAGCTGCAAATAAGTATTTGAACACCTGAGAAAATCAATGTTAATATTTGGTACAGTAGCCTTTGTTTGCAATTACAGAGGTCAAACGTTTCCTGTAGTTTTTCACCAGGTTTGCACACACTGCAGGAGGGATTTTGGCCCACTCCTCCACACAGATCTTCTCTAGATCAGTCAGGTTTCTGGGCTGTCGCTGAGAAACACGGAGTTTGAGCTCCCTCCAAAGATTCTCTATTGGGTTTAGGTCTGGAGACTAGCTAGGCCATGCCAGAACCTTGATATGCTTCTTACAGAGCCACTCCTTGGTTATCCTGGCTGTGTGCTTCGGGTCATTGTCATGTTGGAAGACCCAGCCTCGACCCATCTTCAATGCTCTAACTGAGGGAAGGAGGTTGTTCCCCAAAATCTCGCAGTACATGGCCCCGGTCATCCTCTCCTTAATACAGTGCAGTCGCCCTGTCCCATGTGCAGAAAAACACCCCCAAAGCATGATGCTACCACCCCCATGCTTCACAGTAGGGATGGTGTTCTTGGGATGGTACTCATCATTCTTCTTCCTCCAAACACGTTTAGTGGAATTATGACCAAAAAGTTCTATTTTGGTCTCATCTGACCACATGACTTTCTCCCATGACTCCTCTGGATCATCCAAATGGTCATTGGCAAACTTAAGACGGGCCTTGACATGTGCTGGTTTAAGCAGGGGAACCTTCCGTGCCATGCATGATTTCAAACCATGACGTCTTAGTGTATTACCAACAGTAACCTTGGAAACGGTGGTCCCAGCTCTTTTCAGGTCATTGACCAGCTCCTCCCGTGTAGTTCTGGGCTGATTTCTCACCTTTCTTAGGATCATTGAGACCCCACGAGGTGAGATCTTGCATGGAGCCCCAGTCCGAGGGAGATTGACAGTCATGTTTAGCTTCTTCCATTTTCTAATGATTGCTCCAACAGTGGACCTTTTTTCACCAAGCTGCTTGACAATTTCCCCGTAGCCCTTTCCAGCCTTGTGGAGGTGTACAATTTTGTCTCTAGTGTCTTTGGACAGCTCTTTGGTCTTGGCCATGTTAGTAGTTGGATTCTTACTGATTGTATGGGGTGGACAGGTGTCTTTATGCAGCTAACGACCTCAAACAGGTGCATCTAATTTAGGATAATAAATGGAGTGGAGGTGGACATTTTAAAGGCAGACTAACAGGTCTTTGAGGGTCAGAATTCTAGCTGATAGACAGGTGTTCAAATACTTATTTGCAGTTGAATCATACAAATAAATAGTTAAAAAATCATATATTGTGATTTCTGGATTTTTTTTTTTAGATTATGTCTCTCACAGTGGACATGCACCTACGATGACAATTTCAGACCCCTCCATGATTTCCAAGTGGAAGAACTAGCAAAATAGCAGGGTGTTCAAATACTTATTTTCCTCACTGTAGGTCCGAGAAATCCAAATTTTATCGGGAGCATGTCCCCGAACCCCCTAACTACCTCACATTTGAATACGCATGACTGTGTGGTAATGTGTGCTGGTGTGGCTACAGTGCCTAGGCTGAATTTTTTTGCCAGTTTGCCCCTGCATATATACAATATACATTATTCTCTGCATCAAATCATTATTACCCAGCCCCTGATGTTTCGGGCTCATTCCCTGATGTTTTTAAAACCTAGAAACACCCCTGCAAATGCATATACAATATTTGTAACTTAAGTAATAGGCTAATCAAATAAAGAGACAATATATTAACATTTTAAAAGTCTTACAGTTACAACCGGCCCTTTGAGGGCAGCCATAATGCTGAAGTGGCCCTCAGTAAAAATGAGTTTGACACCCCTTAAATCATACTTGTCTGACCTTTATCAGTTTGTAGCAGTAAATGAAGAGATGTCTTATCGATCACAAGTTCAGTATGGTGTACCACAAAGGCTCAGTACTAGGACTGTTGCTGTTCACTCTGTACATTCTACCCTTGGGAGATATCATTAGGAAGCATGGCATTAGTTTTCACTGATATGATGATGATATGCAGCTCTATATTTCTTCACACCCTGACGAAACTTACCAATTCACAAAATTAACGGAATGCATAGCTGATATAAAAAACTTGATGACTAGCAACTTCCTACTACTTAATTAAGAAAAAACAGAGATTCTAATTATTGGACTTTTTTTCTCATGTAATAATCTAGAATACTGTCTAACACTTGATGGCTGCTCTGTCAAACCTTCAACGTTGGTTATGAATCTGGGTGTGCTCTTTGATACCAATCTTTCATTTGAAAGTCATGTGTCTAGCATCTGTAAAACCGCATTCTTTCATCTTAAAAATATATCTAAATTATGTCATATGCTCTCAATGAAAAATGCAGAACAATTAGTCTATGTGTTCATGACATCAAGGCTAGATTATTGGGTAACACTTTAGAATACTGTATCTTACTTACTGCATAACTAATAAGGAATTATTGAGGAACGAATGGATAATTATTTATTAACACTTAAGTCACTACTGTTAACTATTAAGGAATATGTGTTAACTAATTAGTATGTAATAGAATTGTATGATTGTGTTAAGTTTCAGTTAGTTAATCAATAACTAATGAATTATGTCATAACTCTTGAAGAACTATTATTAATTATCTATTAATTAATGTGCAAGAAAAATAACTAAGAAGTAACTACTAATTAACAGTCATACACAGAGGTTACTACAATAAGCCGTTTTATTTTAGCAGTGGAGTGGTGGATGAAGTACACAAATCAAGTACTTGAGTAAAAGTACAGATAACCCAATAAAATATTACTCCAGTTAAATAAGCTATTGGCCTATTCATTTTCAAAATTACCTTAGTAAAAGTACAAAGGTAATTACTTGAAAAGTAAAAAGCACTGATCAATGTTTTTTATTTTATTTTCTAGCCAGTTTTAGTCATTATTCAGCACTAATAAGAAAGATAAGTGCAGACATTTACTAGGCTATATATTGATCTGCAAATAAGCAAACTTTTTATTTAATTAGCAAAATGTATCATAATGTATGATAACTTATCTATTTTACAAAGGTTTAGATAATACCGTTAATAATGTGTTTTTTACAGTAAGTTTGATTTGAGTCAGAAGTATGTGGTAATTCTGTATTAATTACTAATGAGTTCCCTATATTCTCACTTTAGAATACTGTTCCAGGTTCCAAGTAATTCCTGAAGAATTATCTAATAATTATTTGTTAATTACCAATTAATTTCCTTATATGTTCACTTTAGAATACTGTTTCAGGTTATAAGTAGCCTAATTCCTGGATAATTATTTGATAATTATTTATTAATTACTAATGAGTTCCCTATATTCTCACTTTAGAATACTGTTCCAGGTTCCAAGTAATTCCTGAAGAATTATCTAATAATTATTTGTTAATTACCAATTAATTTCCTTATATGTTCACTTTAGAATACTGTTTCAGGTTATAAGTAGCCTAATTCCTGGATAATTATTTGATAATTATTTATTAATTACTAATGAGTTCCCTATATTCTCACTTTAGAATACTGTTCCAGGTTCCAAGTAATTCCTGAAGAATTATCTAATAATTATTTGTTAATTACCAATTAATTTCCTTATATGTTCACTTTAGAATACTGTTTCAGGTTATAAGTAGCCTAATTCCTGGATAATTATTTGATAATTATTTATTAATTACTAATGAGTTCCCTATATTCTCACTTTAGAATACTGTTCCAGGTTCTAAGTAATTCCTGCAGAATTATTTGATAATTATTTATGAATTACTAATAAGTTCCCTATATTTTCAGTTTCCCTCAGTCATTGCCTCAAACATGAATTTACTCAATGGCATTCTATGCTGAGGAAAACAGACACACACAGTACTGTATATAAAATATAAAAACTAATCTGAGGTTAGTTTTGTATGACTGTTCATTAGTAGTTACTTCTTAGTTATTTTTCTTGAACCTTAATTAGTAGATAATTAGTAGTAGTTCTTCAAGAGTTATGACAGAATTCATTATTTATTGATTAACTAACTGTTACTTAACACAATCATAAAAATATATTACATACTGATTAGTTAACACATCTTCCTTAGTAGTTAACAGTAGTGAAGAAGTAGTTAATGAATAATTACCTATTAGTTCTTCAATAATTACTTATTAGTTATGCAGTAAGTAAGATACAGTATTCTAAAGTGTTACCGATTATTGTAATGCTATTATGGGTGGTTGTACTGCACGCTTAATAAACAAACTACAGCTGGTCCAAAATGCAGCAGCTAGAGTTCTTACTAGAACCAGAAAGTATGACCATATTAGCCCGGTTTTGTCAACACTGCATTGGCTTTCTATTAAACATCGTATAAATTTAAAAATATTGCTGATCACTTACAAAGCACTAAATGGTTTAGCTCCACAGTACTTGAGCGAGATCTTAACGCATTATAGTCCTTCACGTCTATTGCGATCTCAAAATTCTGGCCAGTTGATAATACCTAGAATATCAAAATCGACTGCAGGCGGTAGATCCTTTTCCTATTTAGCACCAAAACTTTGGAACAATCTTCCTAACATTGTCCGGGAAGCAGACACACTCTATCAGTTCAAATCTAGACTAAAAACACATCTCTTTGACCTAGCATACACATAACACATTATAGACTTTTATAATTCAATGTTAGGCTGCATAGATTAGGTCAGCCGGAACCGGGAACACTCCCCATAAATCCTGATGTACTTGTTACATCATAAGAAGGATGGCGTCTACACTAATATTAGTCTCTCTGTTTATCCGAGGTTTACCACAGTCCACTGGATCCAGGCCGTATCCAGATCCGATGAAGGACCTGCGCCTGGACATGATGACAACGCAGTCCTGAAGTGTCAACCAGTCCCTCCCTGTTTACTGAAGTCAGCTGGATCCTGGCCGTATCCAGATCAGATGGTGGAGCTGCACCTGGACCCATCCATGACGCATCCCTGAAGTGCCAGCCTCATTAGCCCTGTGAAGGTCTCATCGACACGACCCATCTGACTTCTGACCTGTAATGCTGCCTGGATCATAATCATATACTGTTCGCTTGTTGGCCCGAGGAGAACTGGCCCCCGACTGAGACTGGGTTCTCCCAAGGTTTTTTTTCTCCATTCTGTCACCTGATGGAGTTTTGTTTCCTTGCCACTGTTGCCTTGGCTTTTGGTTTGCTTAGTTGGGTACATTTAATATTCAACAATATTATTGATCTGTCTTACTTAGGGTGGACGATGACACAATTTTCTTCTAGAAACAAACTTTGTTGTATTATTTTCATGTTATCACTGTGAAGCTGCTTTGATACAATCTGTATTGTAAAAAGCGCTATATAAATAAAGGTGGCTTGACTTTCAGGAATGGCACAAAGTTATGTGACTGTTCAAGTCTCTGTCTTTAGATCAGTGTGTTCAATAATGTGCTTTTTTGTCCTTTGTTGTGTATCTTTGGATTATGTTGTGTTGTAAATAAATCCAAACAATCAAAAAGCCATTCTTTTTTAAATCTCTACTCATTCTTTGTGCAAGGTTCCTTATAATGATAGGGCCTGATAGGGCCATTATGGGAGGGTCTTTGTCTTTCTCAGGTGTGAAACACATCAATATTCAAGATGATTCACACCTCCTCGCATAAAGCTTTCTTACACAAAACATGTCTTACAAATTTTAAATCAACATATTGTTTTATCTGAATGAGTACGCAGGATGATTTTCACATAGTATTGAAGCAAATATTCTAGGCTACATGATACAAATTTCAAAAGTCTTGTGAAGAAATAATCAGTATGGGTTTTATTTCAATGACATTTATTTAAAAAATTTTCACAAACCCCGCATAAATGTCATTTTCTCAAAACTACAAACTTTTACATGCATGCTGCTTACATATTTTTGTAGCAGAGTTTGTGCTGAATAGTGTAATCAGACTTTAGCCATGAAAATGTCACAAGTGACAGAAATAAGCGTAAATGTCAGAGCATGTCAGAACACCTCCAGGACCCAGAAAACACCTCAGACCCCAGAGGGTTAAAAATAGGTACATCTACTTATTTTTTGACCATCTTAGAAGCAAGCAAACACAACCCTAGGTATTTATTTGATACAGTGGTTAAATTAGTGAGAAATTAAGCTTCAACCCCAGATGTTTCCAAACAGCACACCAGTAATGGTTTTATGAACTTCTTTGCCAGCAAGATTGATAATATTAGAGAGAAAATTATAATACAGGTTTTCAAACCCTGAGCCGCGAGACTTAAAAATTGGGTTGCCAGGATGATTTAAGGAAAGTGGAGTTACATTAAAAATAAAATAACAAAATTTGTTTTCATTTATTCAGTTTATAGGCCTGATTTAAATAATTAACAGATTAATGAAAGAAAAAAACTGTGTGACAGTTTGCTGCTGAGTTTGGTTCATTTGTGTGAGGCGCGGCACTCCATAAACAAGTTGAAATAAAGAAAACCAACAAAAAGTGACAAAAAGCAAAAATCCTGTTTGTTTTCTTTATTTTATAAAAGCACAATGTTCTGTTTTATTGTGAGTGTACACAAATAAAAGTTATCACTTGCAGTTTCTAATGATGTCCTACACTTATCTGTATGACCAAAATGGCGGAGAATGTTTTTGTTTCCTCTGCTTGATCATGCCTGCGCCTCACTCGCACACAACATATTCCAGCATTGCAAATTTTACATCACAGCCTGTTCATTATCAAAATAAAATAGTCAACCTAACATTTTAAAAATTACACTGCAAAGTTTAAATAGTCAGTAGTACAATTCGTGCCATTAAGCGTGAGCATCCCTCCACTGTGGTGTTTCCAAAGGAAATTTTTGCGCATGCTAAGAGTTTTTTTTTTTTCGTCAATATTGGAATGCGAGTGAAGTACAAAGCCTATAATAACGCTGGTTGCTTTCAGTTTCGCTTTAAATTATTTCGTTTTGGCTTATTATTATAGTTATTGTGGAAGAAATGTTATCTTTAAGATGTGTGTGACCATCATATGACAGTAAAAGAGCACACACAAACCTTATTCTAATATGGAATTGTATGGAATGGAAAAGAGTGTTGGAATGTGACAGGAGGGCCTCCACTCAAGGATAAAATATGATGAACAAGTCTAAGAATGTTCCACGTATGGTTGAAAATACCATCATTGGACTAGAAAGATAACATTCTGGGAGTCAAAACTATAAAAGAGGATGGATGCCCTCCCCTCACTGTCACATTCTGCAGCCACTCTGTGTGACTGTATGACTGCTGGCCTTTTCTTGCAAGAAAATAAACCTCATCAAAGACTATTGGAAATGTTTGTCTCTTATTAAGTGATAGAATTTTGTTTGTTTGCCACCACAATTTGGCGTTGTCGGTAGGATTCCTTGGATGTGCCTCTTGGACCCGAGAGCGGATGGTGTTTTGCAACCTGGACTGAGCAGTTCCAGCCCTTTCTCATAAACTTGAGAGAGAGGGGCCGACTGCAAGGGCCCGGGAGGGACACCACTGGAATCATCAAAAGAACTGAAGTGGCGTAAGCTGAGATTGGTAAGAGACAAAGTCTAAATTATAAAAGGTACCTGAGGGGGATTGACTCATGATGGTCAAAGGAACACTGGGGTGACTAGTAAGGGGATAATAGTCTAGATTTGTACAGGGATACTAGTCTGGTGGGTTTAGTTAATCCACGGTACTGTAGGGGAAACCCAGAGGGTCTGGCTGATCAAAACTGTGAGCAAGTGCTCTCCTTTTTCTATTGAGGTGAAAATGTATCTCTCTAGAGACGTCTAGAGTTATATAGGCGCGCCGGGGAGAGGAAAAAAACAGAAAATACTGACCATCATGGGGAATTCTCAGAGTAAAATGCGCAAAAAAGATCATTATGATAAACCGGTGTTTTGTCTGATGAGGAGAGTGTATGGGTTCAAATGTTTGAAAAGTACTGAAAAGGTTAATTTAAATACCATGATTTCCTTAGAGAAGGAACTTTAAGTGTCACTAGGCTGACAGTAGTTAAAGACCCTGTTGTAGAGGGACGTGAATAACACGTTTGTGTGTGGCAAGGTTAATTTCGTAAACGAAAACTGAAACTAAGATTAAAACTATTGGTCAAAAAATATTTTTGTAAACTGAAATAAAATTAAAAATTCATAATAAATGAAAAACTAAAACTAAACGAAACTAACAACAGTTACTGAAAAACTAACTGAAATAAAATAATAATTAGCAAAAATAAATAATCGTTTTCGTAATTAATAAGATCTTTACTTTGGTGGAAAATCTGACCTGTGGCTGTTTAGGGTTCCTCAGTCCTACTCATGCTTTCATGAAGGTTGACAGGCTGAAATGCACTTGCAGTGCTGTTATTATCTTTGTTTTTACAAAAGATTTTCTGCTAATAATATTATTATTCATGTGGAGACATGTTCTCACAATGTAGGGAATACCAGGACACTAAACACACACAAGCGCACATACACAAACAGATGCACACACACATTTGATTTCTTTATTTGAATCCGCAAATCAAATTTCTTACAGAAAGGATTCAAATATTCTCAGAGATAACTAGGGTTGGGTATTGGTTGGGTTTTATCCGATACCAGTACCTACTCGGTATTTTTTAAACGGTTCCGGTTCTTAAACGGTTCTTGAACCGGTACTTAAGAAAACGAAACAGCACACACTTTGTCAAAAAAATAATACCTGTGTGTGTGTGTGTGTGTGTGTGTGTGTGTGTGTGTGTGTGTGTGTGTGTGTGTGTGTGTGTGTGTCCGTGTCCATGTCCAAACTGGACACAATATTAACTTAAATCTTTAAAGATTTTATGATTTCTGATTAAATGAAAAATTGTGCCGTTTAATAGGCTACTGATGTAGCCTAAAACACTTAAGTTAAGATCAAAATTTTGTCTTCTCATATTATGACTTTTACTTTAAAACAGAGATATATCTGACACTGAGCAGAAATATTTAACACTGTAAGAAAAAATGATGTGGACGTTGAAGATCTCAAAAATGAAGTTTATTACAGCATAGCAGTGGCAAGGTACACAAAGCACCTTGGGTTCACCGGCGTCAGAATGAACCCAGAACATCCAAATCTTAAACCTTTTATCCTGTTACAGTTTACAACTCTTGATGTAAATTAAGTTGCCCTTATTGTAACAGCTGTGGTCTGTATGTTAATGAAGTTGAGACACCCCATTGTCTGAGAAGGTTCTCTGTGTCCCACACCCAGTCCCATTCTACAATTGACTACCATTTGCTCAGGATGTGATCAACCCAAATGGTCAAGAAACAATTTAACTTGACTGCCTTAATCTCTATGATAATTAAGCCATTTTGGGGATGAGCTCATTCTAAAATATATTTAGGAGTGGAATCTGGGTCGAGGCAGACTACAATTTCTTACAGTCCCCTCTCTGATGCTCTTGGCCCAAAAGAAGCATCACATCCACTCCCTTCACAGATTACACCTCCCTTCCCTAGTGGGCAGGTGCCCAGTGGCGGTGAAGCCCTGCCTTAGGTTGTCCCCCTCTGGCCACCGGAGAATCTTACCCGTCTTTGGGTCGACACCTCATGCACACTGGTTACAGCTCCATCCAATTGGGCAGAATTATCAAAGAGACTCTTCTAAAATTTGGCAATATGATGTACAAACATTTTCTTGGGTGTGGGTGAGAAGACATTCAAGAACCATCACAGCCAGTAGGAGTGTCTCAAAACTGTCCTTAAGTTATCTGCAATTCGACGTTTAATCATAAAACACTTAACATAATGCATTGGCAAATAATAAGAAAGATACATACACATACAGATGTTTTAAAGGTTACATTCCAAATTAAACCAGAATAGGCAATATCTACAGTAAGTCTCTATCATGCATTTGTTTTGCCAAAATCTTGTCTTTTTCTTCAAGGCCTTGTTACGCAAAAAAATCAACAATCAATAGACAATATAATGTGTGTGTGTGTGTGTGTGTGTGTCTGTGTGTCTGCGTGCTTTTTTATTTTGTCATGTATATTGTGTCCATTTTCTTAGTGTGGACATCCTTTATCCACACGTGTGCATCCAATGGACAATAATATATCTAATGCAAATGAGTATGCATATACTTGTCTCTTCATGTGCAGTAAGTCTGTGTCTTTGTGCATTTCTTAGTGTGGGTATGACCTCTGCTCACTTGTTTTCTGTCTAGGTGGAAAGACTGCTGTCCGTAGTCTCTGAAATGGTTTGATCTCTTCTTGTTTCTCTTCTCATTGTCAATTCTTTTCCACTTGGACCGTCAGTCCTTCTAGAAAAAGCAGAGTCTGTGCCTCTCCATCAGTTCCATCCATCCCATGGTGGGTCTCAGGGTTTCTAGGTCTTTTAGGCCTGGAGTTCTGGATCTTGCAGGTCTGGAAATCTCTGTATTCTGTTCTTTTTCTTGAGAAAATCCCCTGGCTCCATTGGTTCCACTGGCCATCTCGTCATTCAAACCACCAAATCATCTTTCTCCAGGAGGTTACACATTTCAGACCAACATCTCAATGCTTATACCTGAAACTATAATCAAAAGAAGAGGTTGCCCCCCTTTCCCCCACAAGCATCTTTTCACATTCAAACATCAAAGTCATAGAAGTTTCATCTCAAAACATCAAACATTGGTATTTTTTTTTTTTTTTTTTTTTTATATTTCTAAACATAATGCAATTAAAACATTTATTATAAATTACAACTACATATCAATGCTAATAAAACATGTTTCATAAATCATACAGAATCACCCCCCTTTTGATAGTAAACCTTTTCCTAAAATGTGTTACTATCATAAAAACTCATTCTAATTTGCATCAGCATTTGCTTGTGACTGAGCTACAGTCATGTTGCTCGTGTAGTGATACAGTATGTTTGACAAGGTGTGAATGACTTCTTTATTTCCTTCCAACAGTGCCAACTGGGTTTCTAAATTGCCTATTTTCCTGAGCAAACCACGATAGCCCATCTTTCTTTTGTGTGAAAAGTGACACTGTCTTGCCTTGTGTCCCATCTTTCCACAAGCAAAACAAACAACTTCCTGATCTTCATTTCTTTTCTCCAAACAGTGCCTTGCAATGTGACCATCCTTTCCACATGCATGACAGACAAAGTTTTGAAGAGGTCTCTCATTGTCTTGACAATGTCTAGCAATGTGACCAGCTTTTCCACATGCATAGCAAAGAATAACACCTTCTGAATTTATTCTTGCAAATCTCCTTGGTCTATGATGTAAACCACTGGACAATGTAGAACATTCTCTCTCGCCAAAGGCAGCAACTGGGTGTCTAGATTTGGCAGCTTTCATTTGACTATTTGCATTAGCATTATTGTTGTAAAACTGTGTCATTTTAGCAATAATGTCATTATATTCAGAGAGTGGTGTCACTAGCATTGTCACAGCAGACCGCGTGAGTGGGTCACATTTGTTAATCAAGGCAGACTTGAAACTGACATCATTCTTAGTAATATCAGGATTGCCACTGAAAGTTTTAAACATCTCCAATAATCGTTCTGAAAATGCTGCTGGATGCTCCCCTTTCCTCATGTGCATCTCAGATATTTTATCCCAATTAACTGACATCACACCTAAGACTTCAAGCAGTGCCCTTTTCCTCTCTGACTTATTAGCATTTCTGTCCTTTACTTTCTGAGTTAAGGCTCCAGACAAAGCGTCAGGCAAGCACATTCTTAACAAAACACATGCATCACCATCTGTTAAATTGTTAACTTCAGCATATTCCTCCAAGTTTTTCAGAAAATCTAATGGATCTTGTTTGTCACGATCAAATTTACCAATATTCTTGATCACAGTTTCTAGTTCAGTTGGATTAAATCCTCGGACTATGGAAGAGGTCATTGGTTCTTCTATGAACTGGTGCCATGGGAAATCTGACTCTAAAGTCAGAGTATTGGCTACAGAATGACTGAGAATCTTTTTCCCAAACCTCAGTCCTGTCTTCCTGTAAATCTGGCATTTCTGGAACTGGGTTACACAATGTGACACCTAACAATGTCTTACTAGGGTTTTTCTCAGTTGTTCCATTCTTTATCATAAACTGACAAGCCGCCTTTGTCTCCTCCAAATTTTTGTACAATGTTTCCACAGATGATTTAAGTATAATATTGTTAGTTCTAAGAAGTGCAATCTCATTCTGCATCTTGACCTTTTCTTCTTTCCATATCGTTTCACTAGCAAGGTAATTTTTTGTAGAAATTACCCCTACACTGAGTCGCTCATTTTCAGCCTCTAACTCATCTACTCTCCTCGTAGTTACTTTGTATGAAGCAAAAAGTGCTTGTAGCGCATTAGCAATTTTCCCATTTTTGTTCTTAGGCATTTTGGGATCATTTTCAAACTTAGAGATAGCCCACTTGTACGGTTTATCAACAATATTCTCTATTCCGTCAAACATTCCCTGAGAACCGTGTTTAACAATGTATTTAACAATCATTTCTTCCATTTTCAAAAGTCTTATCAGGCTTTAGAGTATCTCGTGATCTAATAGTCATTCACAAAGTCTGATTTAGATGACTACACGTTATCTAGTTCCTTTAAAATATCCGAATTATTCACAGCTCCAGTACTTCGGACGCAAATGAACAAAATAGCCACACTACCTGAGGCTTCTTAAACTTAACCACAGCCACAATCCATTGGACCTTAAATTTCATTATGCAAAACAGTTAAGAAATGTAACACTGTCACAGTACGTCGGACGAAACCAAACTACGTCGGGTTTTATGTTATTTTCTTAAAACAATTTACTTAGCCACAGTACTTCGGGCTTAAACAATATTTATCAAATTTAAAACACTGCCACAGTACGTCGGGCAAAACCACACTGCTTAACATACAATCGTTGTGAAATAATTCTGTGACCACACTTAGTCGGGTCTATTCAATTACTTTAGAATTTCCTCAGAATCATTACAACTTCACAATCGGTTTCAAGTACGTTAGAAACATACATTTCTTTCAGTTACTTTAGAAACAACCAATCTAATATAACTCTGCCACCACACTACTTCGGGTTGATTCAATTACTTTAGAATCTTAACAGAATTATAACCGACCGACACCAAGTTTCAGTTACTTTAGAAACTTTACACTTAAGCACTTTGTTTCAATTACTTTAGAAACAACAATTCCAATACAACTGTGCCACCACACTGCTTCGGGTTGATTCAGTTCCGCTAGAATCTTAAACAAAATTGTACGGAATAGGCTTAACAACTCCTCCTGCTAATACTGAATAAACCAAATTCTCTTCTGTCCTTAAAATTTTCCTTTCTAGATTTTTTTAAACGAGGGGGTTCCCTGACAAAAAACTGCATAAAATGAAAGAAAACAGCTTTTTCTTACCTTTCCCCACTTTTTTTGTTGGAAATTCCTCGCTGGGTGGCTCGCCAATGTAAGAAAAAATGATGTGGACGTTGAAGATCTCAAAAATGAAGTTTATTACAGCATAGCAGTGGCAAGGTACACAAAGCACCTTGGGTTCACCGGCGTCAGAATGAACCCAGAACATCCAAACCTTAAACCTTTTATCCTGTTACAGTTTACAACTCTTAATGTAAATTAAGTTGCCCTTATTGTAACAGCTGTGGTCTGTATGTTAATTGAAGTTGAGACACCCCATTGTCTGAGAAGGTTCTCTGTGTCCCACACCCAGTCCCATTCTACAATTGACTACCATTTGCTCAGGATGTGATCAACCCAAATGGTCAAGAAACAATATAACTTGACTGCCTTAATCTCTATGATAATTAAGCCATTTTGGGGATGAGCTCATTCTAAAATATATTTAGGAGTGGAATCTGGGTCGAGGCAGACTACAATTTCTTACAACACACAGTATAGCCTCATATAAATATACTTCATATACTTCATACTTCATATGCAAGATTAGCAGTTGGCATTAAAATACTAAACTTACCATGTCCACCTCGACACTGGCAGCTGAACTTGAACTTTCGTCAAGCGTGTCAGAGGTTTTGGGTTCTAATCCGCATTCGTACAGGTTTTTTTTTTTTTTTTTTTTTTTTACCGATTATGCTCATCAGTGGTTGTATATCAAGCAGGGGCACGTTTGTGTGCATTATATTTTGATTTCACCATAACGAATAGAGAGTCTCTGCAACGTATTGAAGCGCGCGTCCGAGTAAAGACGGTGTGGTGTGCGCGAGCCACAAAAGAAAACACTGTATCAGCGCCACTGATCGCAGCGGCAACGAGCACTTTGATCACTTGATTTAAAAAACACATTTCAACGCTAGATCGTCTCTTATTTAAAAAACGAACAAAATGAATGCTCTGCTGGTTAACTGGAGATGTTTTATTATTGGAACATTCATGCCACGAGATGTTTTATAGGGGGCGGTAAAAAAAGTCAGGCACCGAAAGTTTCGTTCTTATTCGGTCTCGTTACTACCGTTTACGTCGGAACCGGTTCCCTATTGGAACCGGTTTCGGTACCCAACCCTAGAGATAACACAGCTTTGACATTCAAGGGTACATAAAACATCGCTTACGCCACACAGCAAGGCGGCCTATCACAGCTGATATGGAGCAGAATTTTGCCAGCTGTTTAGACTTTCCTTTTGGTAGCCCTGCCAGTCTTAGTCCACTAACAGTCAGTTTGTGGACATGTCCCAGGCTGCCAAATATCAATGCCACAAACTTACATACATAGCCTAGGTCACTGATCTTTGCAAGGAGGGGTTGATATTTAGTCATTTTTTCCAAAAAGGCTATGTCCATATACAGATCATAAACACAACCTATTTCAAGGACTAGCACCTCCTTTCTATCTGTATCCACGAGCACAACGTCAGGGGTGTTAGGGATGTTACAAAACACATCATCAGAGCTGTTGAACCAGTCTGGTATTACTCGTGAGTGTTTATACATAGGCATATTTTTTGGAAATATGTCTTGAACAGAACTGGCAATGAGATCTACAATACGGTCATGGCGTGCTGTGTATAACCCTTTGTACATATTACAGCCATTTACAATATGAGCAACTGATTCAAGGTGATCAGAATTAGAATGCATTATACAGTGTGGATAGTGATTTTCAGGGTACCATAATGCTAGGTTGTATCTAGTTGGTAACACTGTATTGGCTCCCTATTAAACATCATATAAATTTTAAAATCTTGATAATTACTTACAAAGGATTAAATGGTTTAGCTCCCTAGTACTTGAGCGAGCTCTTAACAAGGCCTGTTGCGATAAATAATAACAGTCTGATCGCGGTTATTTGATCTAACCGCTTATTGCGCTCTTTTATAGGCCTATGGTACAAGGGGGACCAATGGACCAAAAAAAATAGACAAGCACTAATTAAGTTTTCCTGCAATATATATTCAATGTCATCTGAAGCCATTCCATAGCTTTATATGAGGGACAGAAGTATATTTACTTAATATTTACTTAAAGTTAACGGAAACTCATCTTCAACTGCGGCTGTCAATCATTCTCCGTTCAGCATTCAAACAGTGCGCCACAACATCTCTCCAGTATGATATATTCTCTTTATAATTCTTGATCTGTAGAAGTCATTTTATCCAAATCCACAGCGCTTTATTTTGCTGGAGTTTATTGCTGTTTCTAAATTACTCGCTACCTTGTGTTTGTTAGATCACACAGCACAAGGACTATGAATTGGCATCAAACGCACAACTGGAATTTAAAACTAAAGAAACAAATGATCAATAAACTGTTGGATAGATATACACTAGGATTTGTAAGCTCAACATCTGTGCTTTGTGCTGTGAACTTTTAAATAACTAACTGTTGTTGCCCCCCCATTAAAAAGCTGCACAATACATTTAAAATAAGCATCTTTTAATTTTATATTATTTGTGTGCGTGTGTGTATATATGTATGTATAAATGTGTGTGTGTGTATATGTATATATGTGTGTGTATATGTGTATATTATTCTGGATTGTTTAACAAATAAAAAAAGTGACCATTAGTTCATACTGTATATGAATGATATATTTTATGGCCATTTTGATTGTTTCAGTTATTTACTAAATTTAATACATTTATTTAATATTTGAAGGTGTTAATTGTAATCTTGCACTGCAAAATGATAACTTACAAAGGATTGAATTTGTCACAACTATTTAATTAATGAAGCACACAAAACATTTATGATGCTCGCGCCATTGCGGATTCGCTATTTACATGGCGGAATTTGCGAGCGGAAAAACTGAACACTTCTCTAGCGAGGAAACGGATCTGCTCGTGCGCGAGGTTAAAGCCCTAAAACAGACAATTAATCGGCATAATCGCCAAAGCCCTAAAACAGACAATTAATCGTCAAAGCCCTAAAACTGGCAATTAATCGGCATAACCGCAATAATTTTTTAGACAATTAATCGTCAGCCAAATTTCATAATCGTGACAGGCCTACTCTTAACGCATTATAGTCCTTCACGTCTAGTGTGGCCAGTTGATAATACCTAGAATATCAAAATCAACTGCAGGCGGTAGAGCCTTTCCTTTTTAGCACCTAAACTCTGGAACAGTCTTCCTAGCACTGTTTGTGAAGCAGACACACTGTCAGTTTAAATCTTGACTAAAAACACATCTCATTAATCTGGCATACACACAGCACATTATCAGTTTCTATAATTCAAATCATGTAAAAGGATTATTAGGCTGCATAAATTGGGTCAGCCGGAACCGGGAACACTTCCCATAACACCTGATGTACTTGTTTACATCATAAGTAGAATGGCATCTACGCTAATAATAGTTTTTTTTTTTTTTCACACAACAAACTTTTTTCCTCTGTACAGATACAAATGTTATCAAAATGATTCCCGTTCACACACATCTGCGGAAACGACTAAAAACGCTGTATTATGCATGCCAGACAAGTAATTGTCACTTTGTAAAGAAAGACAATGCACCCGCGCACATACGCATTCAAACATGCATGTCTATAGACTAAACACATAATACGCATTTGCATGCAGTCACTGTTTTCACTGATTCACGTTTTTGAAGTTTACACAGAGATGATAATGGTGTTGCTTTCAAAACCCGTTTTCAAAAACGTGCACTTTGAAACCTATTTCAAAGTTTGTGTTCTCAGGCCACCAAAATGCTGTTGTCGTGTAAATGAACTGCCAGGACGCATTAAAAGTTTTCTGTTTTCAGTTAAAAACGGTGTCATGTAGCTGACCCCTAAGTTAATAACTAATGATTTTTACAATGGAAATGAATCAATTAAAAACTTACTTAAATGACTTTCTTCTAGAGCTGCTGTACAGCCAAAACAATCTTTGTTGCATTAAAGGGTCATGAAACCCTAAACCAAATTTTCTGGTATGTGGTATGTGTGTTGAACACCATTGAAGACAATGTTAGCATCTGTTAGATTTAATAGTAGGGGGAAAATGGTTAAATTTTAGTTTTTTTTTCGCTATTTTCGGGTTTAAAATCTTCATCGTGTCCACGTCACAGCGCACTGTAGTACTTTGATGACTCATCGGTGTCTCATAATTATTTATGAGACTGAGTTTTCTTATCCAATGAGAAGACACTGTCTCTTAATTATTCATGACACCACGTGGATCTTTCCAATGACAGACTTGTCAAACTGTGATATCGCGTAGTAGATGAGAGAGGCAATAATGGGACGCAAAGTGTTTGTTTTCGTGGTGCAAAAGTTCCAGTGCGTTGCATATCTTTCCCCGCGATGCTGCCAGGGCTAGACTCGCTGCGGGTGGTTGGTTGGCCATCAACCACGGACACATCTAACTATGTGTGTGTAGCAAGCATTTTCTTTGAGAGTTCTCCAGTTCTCAGAGCTTTGAGAACTGGAGAATGGTGGACTTCACTAATGCAGGTTGCGACTTGCGAGTGATGTTTCATGACCCTTTAATTTCCTATTATCACTGTAAAGCTGCTTTGAAACAATCTGTATTGTAAAAAGCGCTATATAAATGAAGGTGACTTGACTTGACTGCATGTTGATGGGATTTGATGCGTTGTGATTTTCCTCAGAGTTAAAAGCAGGCTTAAGCAAGTTTGTTGCACGTCTGACTCAGACGTGCAACAAACTTGCTTAAGCCTGCTTTTTTCCGGGATAATGCAGTATTTTTATACTGCATTATCCCGGAAAAATTGAACAGTAGCTTGCCGTTATTATTTTGCTCATCAAATTTACAGTATTCAACTGTATTTACAAAGAACGGTAAATTACTGTACAAAATTACTGTATGTGGCCATTAGGGCCGGGCTGAAGCTGGTGCCCGGGCGTGGCAGGGGGGCTCAACAGTGCCCCCTAGAACGCAATCTGAATTGGGACGGATGGACCCCGTTCTGCCCTGGAATGGGGTCCGAACAGTTGTCCATGTATCAAACATGCTTGCATGTAATATGAAACTCGGTAAACATATAGATCTCATCGGGCCGAACAACTTCATTGCTCTCAATTTTAAAACTTGCCATCTCATCTTTGGGCCCTGCATTCCTGAACACATTTCTTTCCTATGAAACTTATGTCACGAACATAACAAAACAATTCTCATTTGTAAGTTCATTTGAACTCTCCCGCCATCTATAGCTTTAAAATAAATCACAAGTATTTGCTAGGTCACATGACCATAAATTATAAAATTACTTCCTTGAAGTGACTATGGCATGTACCCTTCACTTACGGCCTTGTGGAAGGGCCCTTCGTGAAGGGATCCAGTTTTTCACTTTTATTTGGAACACCCCTACAAAAAGCGTTCCCTTCCCGAAGTGCCCTTCAAGGGTGCAAAAATTGCGTTTGGAATTTGCCCCAAATCTTTCTACTTAAAGGGTTAGTTCACCCAAAAATGAAAATTCTGTCAGTAATTACTCACCCTCATGTTGTTCCAACCCCGTAAGACTTTTGTTCATCTTCGGAACACAAATTAAGATATTTTTTATTAAATCTGAGTGCTGGATCACTCCTCCACAGGCTTATGGACACTATAACTTGCTGGCCCAGAAAATGTATTAAAGACATTGTTAATATAGTCCAAGTGACTCCAGTGGCTCAATCTTAAGTTTATAAAGCGACGAGAATACTTTTTGTGCGCAAAAACAAACAAAAATAACGACTTTATTCCACTTTTCATTTACTTCTCTCTGGGTCTCGAGTCTTTTCACGTAGTGTTTTTGCGAACTAACCGCAACCATCGGGTGAACTAACCCTTTAACCATCGGCCTTGTGCATCCACCATGTTTTTAGTTTTTTAACGCTTTTTATTAATGTTTGTAGTTCTAATCAAATCCTCATCCATCCAATGTGCAATGGGTTGTTGGCAATGTTAGCCGTTTGAGTGTACAAAGATCTGCTCTTCAAATTCTAACTGGAAACCATCCGGGTATCTCTGGAATACTAATTTCAACATATTACAATTTGGGACAAACTAATTCTATTTAGGATAGATAGTATGCAAATTGGGACACAGCATAAGACTTTGAATTCATATATATTTTCCCAATTTTGTGTACATAGGTGAATGTAAGTCATTCAAAGAGATATATATGCGATGCCTCAGAGACAACCGTTTTGACAACTCATGCTGTCGGATAGAGTCAAAGGAGTATCTGGAGTGCAGGATGGACAGGTGAGTTTTTCCTGACATGATTTAACCTGAAGTTGAAAATTTCAGGTCAAATACATTAGGAACTAATTGTAAACATTTTATTTACTTTACAGACAGTTAATGGCAAAGGAACCCCTTGAAAAACTTGGCTTTAAGGACTTGGAGGATTCGACAGAAGAACATGAAACAAAATATAATTTGGGCTGATGTTCACATTTTGTTGATTCGTTTTATTTTATGTCTCTCTCCATATCACTTGGAAATCTGGTATATGCTTTGTGCATGTTATCAAGCATCTGTAAAAAAAAAAAAATGCTACTTGTCAGACACCAAAAGATTTGGTTTTGTAGAATGATCTGTTAAAAAGGTTTTAATCATTTGAAGTTTGTTCTTATTACTGGAGCTTTACATATTTATCTGGAATAAAGAGTCTGCTTAGTTTTTATCACTGCTATGAACAGCCTTGATCATATATAATACATCTTATGTAAATAATAGACTTAATTGAAATCTTGTCAACTTTGCATTTAAAATAATTCACTTTTTTGGTTTAAATAAATGTAGTCTGAACAACACATGTGAAATGTAGCACAAATATTTACAACACAAAAATATGCAAATATATGAATGTTTGAGGGTCAATGCATGACATGCATATTTTTGTGTCCAGGTGCATTATTAAAGTAATTTGATAAATTCATGACATGTATTACTTTATAAGACCTAGTTTGTTTGAATACATTTTCAGTACTTTAAAATAATAAATATTATTTTATGTTTTGGTATCTTAAATCCCCAAAATGTTTTACTAGTTGAACTATAGGGAATGTGAAGGTACGTCACGCAGTGTTGCATTATGGGACGTGGTCGATCTCTGTTTACGTTTTCGCCGGCCGTTGCTATGACATTTAATTGTGGGTGTGTTTGGCTAAAAGGAGGTAAAATTGAAGAAGAATGGAGTTCTAAGTCTTAGAGATAAAAAATTACAAATTGGGAACCAGGGGCCTCATTTATAACCGTTGTGTACGCACAAAACAGGCCCTGAAAGAGTCGTACGCCACTTCCGACGCATAAGTTGTGATTTATAAAAACAAACTTGACGGGAAAATTTGCGCACATGCAGGCAAACTCTGACCCATGCGTACGAACGTTTTGGAGATGGAGCAATTTGGCGACACCGATGGTGAGCTGGAGTTAAGTGTATTTTTGGTCACTTGTAGACAGAAAATGTAAAGAAAATTAAACATATACAGAAAGATAATACAAATATAATTTCACTCACCAAGCCTGTCACTTGAAGCAAATATCCATCCCTTCTTAAATGTCCGCGCCATCGAGCGCGTTGGGCCGTTTAGTGAAACTGACGCAAATAACAGTTTAAATAAATAAAATAATGATTTAAACTATATTTTACTTCTGATATAAACATTTAGATTAAATATGCCATTCAAATGAATGGAGTTAAACACTTAAACATGAAATCATTACTGAGAAGTTACAACATTTTTTATATTCAAATTCAATCAATAGAAATATTTGTTGTGGATGCGATGTGTTTGAACACTTTTCCTGTGGCGTGCTGTGTTTTAATGTTTTAACCACAGAGATAATTGCTTATCATGATAATACCAGATTGTCTGAGAAAATAGTTTCGTGCAAATAATGCCCAAGGCCTATCTGTTTCCATTAAAAATATAAATCAATTAAAAATACAATTCGGCCAGTGGAAAAGATTTTGGAAAACTTTCTCTGAAATGTATTTTATACACTATTTGATTTATGTATTCAAAAACAAGGCAATTGCAAGGCAAGGATAGGCAACTACATGATTTTTATTAATGTAATGTGTCTTGTACTGTTAAAAGTTATCACGTGGATGAATAATCATATGCAAATGATATGCAGATGAGGATCTGCATAGTAAAAGTGGAGACGCATGTGCGCACAATCTTCCGCTGACTGGGATTTATAAAGTGAATTCTGCGCAGGTTCTGGCGTACGAACAGTTTTATAAGCCTTTTTTTGGCTTTCAGGCGCACGTACACTTTTACTAAGGTTCCTACCCACAGTTTTATAAATGAGACCCCAGGTCAGGAAGCAGACAGACTGGCTTAACCGACCGTCTGCTAGCGGCCTCGCGTCACCAAGGTCAGATAAATCCCATCACATAGAGCCTCTTTCACCTAGATATCATCATATAGAGACTGTGTCTGTTCCCCGAATTTGGAAATCCAAAAAATGTCCAAACCCATCTAAGGTTAAAAATTTAATTGATGTTCAACAAATAAAAAAACAGATATAATACAGATGAGCAAATGCTAAAGCTTGGGTTGCTGAATATTCAATCTCTTACTCCAAAAGCACTTATTGTTAATGATATGATTTCAGATAATAACCTAGATGTGCTGTGTTTGACAGAAACTTGGCTAAAACCAAACAATTACATTACTTTAAATGAGACCACCCCGCAAGATTACTGTTATAAACATGAACCTCATCTGAAAGGCAAAGGGGGAGGTGTTGCTGTAATTTATAGTCATATTTTCAAACCCACTAAGAAATCAAGTTTTAAATATACTTATTTTGAAGTGTTGGTGCTTAATGTAAAAATATATAGTGTAAACGATAAATCACGTTTGTGATTTGTGCTGGCTACTGTATACAGGCCACCAGGGCACCATAAAGATTTTATCAAAGAATTTGCGGACTTTCTATCAGAATTAATATTGACTGCAGATAAAGTACTAATTGTTGGTGATTTTAATATACACATAGATAATGAAAAAGATACATTGGGATTGGCATTTAAAGACATTTTAGTTAGACAACACGTGTCAGGACCTACTCATTGTCGTAATCATACTCCAGGTCTAATATTATCACATGGAATAGATGTTGATGCCGTTGAAATTCTGCAGCAGAGCGATGACATCTCAGATGATTATCTAGTCTCATGTAAATTACATTTAGCCAAGGCTGCAAAGCCGACTCCGTGTTATAAATATGTTAGACCTATCACTTCTGCCACTAAAGATTGCTTTATCAATAATCTTTCTAATCAGTTTCATCATCTCAGCATGGATAGCTTAGAAGAACTCGATATTGCAACAGAAACTTTTAACTCTCTCTTTTCCAGCACTTTAGACAGTTGCTCAGTTGCGCTTAAAGAAGATTAAAGAAAATAGTCCAACGCCGTGGTACAACGAGCACACTGAGCGCAACTGGAAGAAAACAAAACTAGAGGTATTTCGGATTTCATGGAAGGAGTGGCTAAACTAACGAAAAAGAAAGCTTCAAGCCCAGAAGTTTCCAAGCAGCACAGCAGTAATGACTTTATGAACTTCTTCACTTATAAGATTGATAATATCAGGGACAAAATTATAACTATGTAACCGTCTACTACAGTATCGCATCAGGCAGTGCATTTTAGTCTCCCTGAGGACATTTTTTATTAATTTATTGCTATAGGAGAGGAAGAATTTTGCAAACTCGTTAATTCATCTAAATCGACAACATGTATGTTAGACCCTATACTGACTAAGCTACTGAAAGAGATGCTCCCAGAGGTCATAGATCCTCTCCTTAATATCATTAATTCGTCTTTGTCTCTAGGATACGTACCAAAAACCTTTAAGCTGGCTATGATTAAACTGCTTGTTAAAAAAACGCAACTTAATCCTACACAATTAGTCAATTACAGGCCGATCTCGAATCTACCCTTTCTGTCAAAGACACTAGAAAAGGCGGTATCCTCACAACTGTGTCCCTTTCTTGAAAGAAATTATATCTGCGAGGATTTTCAGTCCGGATTTAGACCGTACCATAGTACCGAGACAGCTCTCGTTAGAGTCACAAATGATTTGCTCCTATCATCCGGTCGTGGTTGTATCTCTCTATTAGTGTTACTTGATCTTAGTGCTGCATTTGACACCATTGACCACAACATTCTTTTAAATAGACTAGAAAACTATGTTGGCATTAGTGGAATTGCACTAGCATGGTTTAAATCATACTTATCTGACCGTTATCAGTTTGTAGCAGTAAATGAAGAGATGTCTTATCGATCACAAGTTCAGTATGGCGTACCACAAGGCTCAGTACTAGGACCATTGCTGTTCACTATGTACATGCTACCCTTAGGAGATATCATTAGGAAACATGGAATTAGCTTTCACTGTTATGCTGACGATACTCAGCTCTATATTTCTTCGAAACCTAACGAAACTTACCAATTCACAAAACTAACGGAATGCATAGCTGATATAAAAAATTGGATGACTAGTAATTTCCTACTTCTAAATTCTGAAAAAAACAGAGATTCTAATTATTGGACAAAAAACTTCCACACGTAATAATCTAGAATACGGTCTAACACTTGATGGCTGCTCTATTAAGTCTTCGTCGTCGGTTAGGAACCTGGGTGTGCTCTTTGATACCAATCTTTCATTTGAAAGTCACGTGTCTACTATCTGTAAAACCGCATTTTTCCATCTTAAAAATATATCTAAATTACGCCATATGCTCTCATTGACAAATGCGGAACAATTAGTTCATGCGTTCATGACCTCAAGGCTAGATTATTGTAATGCTTTACTGGGTGGTTGCCCTGCACGCTTAATAAACAAACTACAGCTGGTCCAAAACGCAGCAGCTAGAGTTCTTACTAGAACCAGGAAGTATGACCATATTAGCCCGGTTCTGTCAACACTACATTGGCTGCCTATTAAACATTGCATACATTTTAAAATATTGCTGATTACTTACAAAGCACTAAATGGTTTAGCTCCGCAGTACTTAAGCGAGCTCTTAACGCATTATAGTCCTTCGCGTCTATTGCGATCTCAAAATTCCGGCCAGTTAATAATACCTAGAATATCAAAATCGACTGCTGGCGGTAGATCATTTTCCTATTTAGCACCAAAACTTTGGAACAGTCTTCCTAACATTGTCCGGGAAGCAGACACACTCTGTCAGTTCAAAGCTAGATTAAAGACACTTCTCTTTGACCTAGCATTCACATAATACATTATAGACTTCTATAATTCAATGTTAGGCTGCATAGATTAGGTCAGCCGGAACCGGGAACACTTCCCATAAATCCTGATGTACTCGTTACATCATAAGAAGAATGGCATCTACGCTAATTTTAGTGTCTTTGTTAATCCCAAGGTTTTCCCGCAGCCTGCCGGATCCAGGCCGGATCCAGATCTGACGAAGGACCTTCGCCTGGACCAATGACAACGCAGTGCTGAAGTGCCAACTAGTCTCTCCCTATGGAGGATCCCTTTACCACTCTACAGATAAAGCGTTGTCAGGAAAATTCCTGTGTACCTACCCCGAAGTGACAAAATAAAATAAAATTCTGTATCAAAATTTATAAGAAAATACCAGTACTTTGTTTAGGCTTGGTTTGTAGGGAATTACAAACCTGTGCACATATATTCAAATGCACATAACTATAGAACCAATTCTTAATGCGCATGTCAACGCCATCAGCGTTTATCACAGGTTTGCGTTTAAAATCTGTGTGGAGAGAATGGTGTCGTCTTAGCGGCCCCTAATTTAATAACAAATTATTGTTGCGACGGAAGCGAATCAATCAAAACTAACTTTAGCTGGAAAATAACTTTATTAAAGAACCGCTATAAAGCCAAAACAATCTCTGTTACCTTAAATTATATGTTTATCTCTGTAAAGCTGCTTTGAAACAAGCGCTATATAAATGAAGATGACTTGACTTGTCTTGACTTGACATATCTGGACATCATTGAGTGGCAAATGTTCCACTTCCGGTGGAGAGAACGCTGGCATGTTTGGTTGCCGCTTCTCCACTCTGCAATTTTAATTGCTTTTTTATTGTTTTTTTTTATTTATTATTATAAGTTATTGTTGGATTCCTTCCTTTGGTCGTGCTACCACATTCCTGATTGGGATCGGACACACTCACGCTGTGCCTGGATTTTTCATTCCTGTGTGCTCACCGTGTTCCTGTGTAACTGTGCTTCAGCAGATCTGTTTTATTACAACGCTTTGGGGATTTACTCGGACATTTTGGACTGGATCAAACCGTGTCCTGTGTAGCAGTGTCTGATTTTAGGTTCATTATAACATCTTTGACCTTATTTTGACATTACTATGTGGATTCGTCTGCTATCTGCTGTCATTGGTATTTTATCAGTGACTGGGTTCTGTGGAGAGCAGATCCTCGAACACCCGGACCACGCTATGATAAGGTACTCTCTGCCTGAACTGCTTTCACAGAAACACCAGTTGGTGCTCAACATACGTGTTCGTGAAACTTTACGATCACTTCACCTTCTACGTCGGCCTAAATATGTTCATAGGGGTTCACAGCGGAATTTTAACATCACAGGGACAGACATTAAGGTCTTATGTTCCCGTCCCGCATGTACTGATATTAAACAAAACATCTCTCGTGGTGTTTGCCCTGCGAACTTATGCTATCCACAACAAGTGTCTACAACATACTCTGATAAAGTACGCCCTGATTCTATCAGGTTTGCCCATCTCAATGTACGTTCTTTAAACAAAAAGACTGATTTACTCTACGACATCATCTTGGACAAAAAACTTGATGTCTTCGTATTTCTGAAACTTGGCACCAACAGAATGACTTTTTAAATCTCAATTTATGTACTCCACCGGGATATAGATATCTTGACAAATCCAGAGCAACTGGAAAAGGCGGTGGCCTTGCTGTTGTGTACAGTTCTGATGTCTCTGTTACTGAAATTGTTGTTCCTTCTGTTTTTTCGTTTGAGAGTATTGTTTTTAAAATTAGCAGTGCTTCTCCTGTTCTGATCTTGTTTATTTATCGGCCACCGAAGCCTAACCCTCTGTTCTTTGATGAACTCACAGAGCTAATTGCATTTGTGAATCCCTTTTGTCCATCTATGATTCTTATTGGAGATATTAACATTCATGTTGATAATCCTAGTTGTAATCATACTGCTAATTTGATGGAGATTCTGGACTGTTTTAACCTGATACAACATGTCAAATTTCCAACTCATAGAAAAGGTCATACACTGGATTTAGTGTGTACAGCTGGTGCTGATATAAACCAGCTTGAAGGTAAAGATTTGTGTATTAGTGACCATAAGCTCTTGAGTTTTAACTTAACTGTTTCTCTGCTAAACTACAAAAGAGGGTTATTAGTTTTAGAAATCTTAAAAATATTGATCTTAATCAATTTTCATGTATGATAAATGACAGTTCTGCAGGAAATACTGTTGATCATTATAATTCAATTTTATCATCAACTCTAGATGTGCTGGCCCCCAAGAAGGAACGTGTTGTTTCATTTTTGAAATCATCACCCTGGTTTACTACTGAGCTCAGGGCTCTTAAAGCAAAAAATAGGCAGTTGGAACGACAGTTTAAAAAATCAGGGCTCACTGTCCATAAACTTATGTATGATGAGCATTTGGTTCAGTACAGCGATGCCCTCAAAATATCAAGAACCGAATACTACTCTAAAATCATTAATGATGGTACTGCTAATCCAAATAAGATGTTTAAAGTAATCAACAAACTTCTTAAACCTTCCAATTCAGTTATTTGTTCCACTGTGCAGCAGTGCAATACGTTTTTGAAATTCTTTGCTGAAAAAATTGATAATATTTATCAGTCTATTACTTGTGCCTCTCTGAGTGCACCTTCTGAGGTTCAGCCTTTAAATTGTCCGTCTACTTGGTTTGCTAGTTTTAAAACGGTTACCATTGATTACATTTCCAAATTAATTATGACTATGAGTTCCACTACCTGCACCTTGGATCCTATTCCAACTCATGTTCTCAAAGAGTGTCTGCCATCTATCAGTCCTCTCATTTTGAACATTGTTAATACTTCCATTACTACTGGACTTGTTCCTCAAGCCCTTAAGGTTGCCTCCATCACACCAGTTCTTAAAAAGCCTGGGTGTGATGTGTCTGATCTGTCTAATTACAGGCCAATATCTAATCTTCCTTTTTTGGCGAAGGTTTTGGAAACTGTTGTTGTGTCACAACTTCATTCTCACTTGTCCACGAACGAGCTTTTAGAACCTTTTCAATCTGGGTTTCGTTCAGGACATAGTACTGAGACTGCCTTGGTCCGAGTTATGAACGATCTCCTCGTCTCTGCTGATTCTGGTGCCCTTACTATCTTGGTGCTCTTAGATTTGAGTGCAGCCTTCGACACGGTGTGTCACTCTATACTGCTTGAGAGACTTGAGACCTGGCTTGGTATTTCCGGTACAGTGCTGGAGTGGTTTAAATCTTACCTGACTGATCGTACCCAGTTTGTTATTTTAGAAAATAATAAATCTAATGTTGGACAGGTGTGTCATGGTGTTCCTCAGGGGTCTGTCCTTGGCCCGATACTTTTTAATATTTACATGCTTCCTTTAGGGCAGATTATCAGAAAGCATGGTCTCGGGTTCCACTTCTATGCTGATGATACACAGATTTATATTAGCACAAAAAACTAATATCACAGGTGTATCAGCAACCCTTTCTGACTGTCTCCAGGAAATTAAATTATGGATGTACCAAAATTTTCTTAAATTAAATGGTACAAAGTCCGAGGTTCTTTTAGTTGGTACCCCTGCAGCTACCTGTAATGGTAAAAAAATTAATTTGGAGATTGAAAACAATGTACTGTCTGCATCGCCACAAGTACGCAACCTTGGAGTAATTTTTGATTCTCACTTGACACTTGAAGCACATATCAAGAGCATTTCAAAATCGGCATTTTTCCATCTAAGGAATATTGCTAGGATCAGGTCCTTTCTTTCATTACCTGATGCAGAAAGGCTTGTCCATGCACTTGTGACCTCTAGGCTTGATTATTGTAATGCCCTTTATCTTGGGCTACCAGCAAAATCTATTAAGCGCCTGCAATATATACAGAATTCAGCTGCTCGTGTTCTTACACATACTCCTTTTCGTCAGCATATCTCTGGGGTGCTTAGGAACCTGCATTGGCTTCCGGTCCATGACCGTATTGATTTTAAAACTCTTATCTTAACATACAAAGCTGTACATGGAATTGCACCATCATATATATGTGATTTAATTACGTTATATATGCCCTCTCGATCTCTCCGTTCTGCCAACTCTCTTCTACTTAAACAGCCTTCTTGCAGACTGAAAACGATGGGTGAAAGAGCTTTCTCTGTGTCCGCCCCCAGGTTGTGGAATGCACTTCCTTTAACTGTTAGGAATGCACCAACACTAACAAGTTTTAAGAAACAGTTAAAAACCCATCTTTTTAAGATGTCTGTGTCTTAATTGGTGACACTAGATGTATATTCTATTATACTTCTTGTTGTTTTCTTTTTTTTCTTTTTTTTTTATGTATTTACTTTTGTACTGTACTTGTAGCGCTTTGGGTACAAGAAAAGCGCAATATAAATAAAATGTATTATAATTAGGGCCCAAGCCCTGAAAGGGCGAAGGCCCTATTGTTTTCGTAAGGATTATTAGGGCCCAAGCCCTGAAAGGGCGAAGGCCCTATTGTTTTCGGTAGGATTATTTATTATTAGGGCCCAAGCCCTGAAAGGGCGAAGGCCCTATTGTTTTCGTTAGGATTATTATTAGGGCCCAAGCCCTGAAAGGGCGAAGGCCCTATTGTTTCCGGAAGGATATATATATATTTTTTTTTTCATAATTTTTTTTTGTGCCTTTTTGCCACTTTTGGGGCCCTTAACATGCTCAAAAACTCTTGAAATTTTGCACACACGTCAGAACCCGCGGCCATCAGGGCCGGACTGAAGCTGGTACCGGGGCGTGGCAGGGGGGCTCGACAGCGCCCCCTGGAATGGTGTCCGAAAACTTGGTCCATAAATCAAACACGCTTGCATGTAATAATATGAAACTCAGTACACATATAGATCTCATCGGGCCGAACAACTTTTGTGCTCTAAGTTTTACAAAAGCCCAACAGGAAGTCGGTTATTATACATTGTTTGGAAAACGCATACAATGGAATGTGAAATACTCCTCCTAGGGAATTCATCCGATCGCCACCAATCTCGGTGTGAATGAAGTCAAGACATTGAGGATGAATTCTTGCGAACAGATTTTTGATATCTCGAACGGTTTGGCCGTGACGAGGAAACGAATTTATGGCGAATAATGGGACACAGGAAGTGTGTTATAACTTCTGCATACATTAACTGATCTTGATGAAACTTCCGCAGTGTGTTCGTGGTAAGAGGCCGATCACATGTATGTAACTATTGTGATTTAAAGTTATAGCGCCACCAACTGGCAGCAGGAAGTGTGTCACTTTCTAAATGCTTTTGACAAAAGTGAGGGGGTTAATTTTATGTACAGTCACAAAAATCAGTACACATATTGGTCTCATCGAGCCGGACAATTTTCTAATTTACAGTAATTAGCTCTGAGTAACAGGAAGTCAGATATTTTGGTTTGAATGTGGATTTCTTTGCAAAATCAGCCTCTGTATTTTTACCCACTACTCTTAAGTGGTTTATTTTATTCCCACCAAACTTTTTCAACATGATGAAAATACATTAAAGATGCTAAATTGTAGTCCTAGTCTCTATCTATGCTCCCAACTGGGACGATGAGCAATTCTTCATCAACCTCTTTGCTAAAATCCCAAATAGCGACAATCATCATATACTGATAGGAGGCGACTTTAACCTAGTGCAAGACACAATTCTTGATAGGTCGTCTTCCAAGCAAATTAATCTATCCAATTCCGCTAAAGTAGTTTTTAATTGCTCATCTCACCTAGGAATTTCGGACCCCTGGAGGTTTAAAAACCCACAGAGTAAAGTTTTTTCTTTTTTTTCTCCGCCACACCAAACCTTTTCCCGGATTGACTTTTTCCTGATTGATAATAAATTGTTGCATCTGGTTACTGCTAGTGGCTATCACCCCATAGTTGTTTCGGACCATGCCCCCACCTCACTTGATATTAATCTTCCTCTTAGTATTATCTCCCCATCACTTTGGAAATTTAGTTCTCATTTATTAGCGCATCATGAGTTTGAGAACTTTGTGGCCACTCAAATTAGTAATTAATCAGATTAATTCCTTCACTTCGTACATGCATAAGGCTGAAAGGACTAAAAGGCAGGATATCCTAGACAAACTCCTCAAACTTGATGAAACTTATGCTGCCTCTCCCTCACCTGCCCTTTACAATAAACGACTTCTGCTACAATCAGAATATGATTGCCTGATGACTCATATTGTAGAGAGACAAACTGCAGCAATCCAAGCAACGCTTTTTTGAACATGGCGATAAGGCGGGTAGACTTCTTGCCCAACAGGCCCGTGCGGCCAGTGCCTCTAGATTAATTCCAAGAGTTATGTCCCCTAGTGGTAATCTCACTGTAGACCCAGCTGAAATCAACAGAGTTTTTTTAGACTTTTACATTAACCTCTATACCACTGAGCAGTCTTCAGCTTCGATAATATTCCCCAATCCCTTAGATTCTTTAGTATTTCCTAGAATTGATGAATATTTGCGATTAACTCAATGCAAAATAAGAAATCCCCAGGCCCCGATGGGTTTACAGTTGAATTCTATAAGGCATATTCTACTTTATTAGTCCCAATTTTAGTGAGGATGTACAATAATTCATTTCAAGAAGGCCAACTCCCACCGACGCTGTATATGGCTTCTATATCCTTGCTTTTGAAGAAAGACAGGGATCCTACTTCTTGCGGTAACTACAGACCGATTTCTCTGTTAAATGTAGACTGCAAGATACTAGCCAAAATTCTTTCTCTCCGCCTCCAAAATGTAATGCCATCCATAATTTCATTAGACCAAACAGGTTTTACACTGGATAGGCATTCTTTCTTCAATACTCGAAGATTACTTGACATTATTTTCTCTCCCTCATCTAATACTCCTGAAGTCATAGTTTCATTGGACGCGGAGAAAGCTTTCGATAGGGTCGAGTGGGAATACCTGTTCTTTGTGTTAGGAAAATTCGGGTTCGACCCCAAACTCATTTCTTGGATACGGCTTTTGTACGCTTTCCCGTCTGCATCGGTATATACCAACGGTGTTCGATCGCCACCCTTTTTACTTCAGCGGGGGACACGTCAAGGCTGCCCGCTCTCGCCTTTGTTATTCAATATAGCTATTGAGCCCCTGGCCATCTGGCTTCGAAGTCACGATACATTTAAAGGCATCACACGTCATGGCTTGGTCCATAAACTTTCCCTTTATGCAGATGATTTGTTATTGTACGTCTCCGACCCCATAGCTTCTTCCCCCCCTATACAATCTGTTCTAGAACAGTTTGGCTGTCTATCAGGGTACAAGTTAAACTTTCAAAAAAGCGAGTTATTTTTTGTTAACCAATTGGCTAAATCTTTTCCTCATTCTTCATTCCCCTTTAAGTTAGCCTTGGATGGGTTTAAGTATCTGGGGATTTTTATCACCGGTTCGCTTAAAGACTTGTTTTTTAAGAACTTTACACCACTTTTGGAAAAATGCAAGTCGGATATTGCTAGGTGGAGTTCCCTTTCCCTTTCTGAAATAGGTCGTGCAAACCTTATTAAAATGGTTATTCTGCCGAAGTTTTTGTATCTTTTCCAGCATCTTCCAGTCTGCATTAACAAATCCTTTTTCGCTAATTTAGATCAGCAATTGAATGGATTCCTTTGGAATAACAAACCAGCTCGCATCAGGAAGTCAGTTCTTCAGCTTCCCAAATCTGAAGGGGGTTTAGCACTGCCAAATTTTCGATACTACTATTGGGCATGCAACATTCATAAATTACTATATTGGGTTGGCCTTAAAAGTTGTGCCTCTAGTCCGCCCTGGGTGCATGTAGAGATATCTTCCTCTCGTTATTTACTTTCTAATATCTGCTCCCAGCTTCCCCTTGGGGTACACAAAATCTCGAACAATCCAATAGTTATTAATACTATTAAGATTTGGCATCAATTTAGAAAACAATTTGGTCTACATAGAGCATCGATTCATATGCCAATTTCAAATAATCACTTGTTTTCACCATCCCTTTCAGACAGCTTCTTTGATATTTGGGCAGCTAAGGGTCTCTCTACCCTAAACGACCTGTATGAAAACGAAGTCTTCTCCTCTTTTTCTTCTTTATCAGCTAAATTTAACCTTCCTAATAGTCATCTTTTTCGTTTTTTTCAAGTGAGGCACTTTATTCAAAAGCTATTTCCCCATTTTCCCAATCGTCCACCCGAATCAGAAATTGATTCAATTCTCACCTTCGACTCTGGTCAAAGACGACTTATTTCAACCATTTATGGTAAAATAATCTCCTTAACCCCTTCTCCGATTGACTCCCTTAAGTTAACCTGGAAGCATGATTTGGGCATTGACATTTCCGATGACCAGTGGAAAAACATTCTCAGTTTAGTTCACTCTTCATCTATTTGTGCTAGACATTGCCTAATACAATGTAAAGTGCTTCACAGAGCTCATTTCACTAATGCCAGACTGGCTAAATTGTTTCCTAACAGAAGTGATGCCTGTAACAGATGCAAACAATCCCCAGCCGATCATCTTCACATGTTCTGGTCATGCCCGGTGCTATCAGATTATTGGTCCGACATTTTCAGAACTCTCTCACAGGCCCTCAATTACACCATTGTCCCTAATTCCTTGACTGTCATGTTCGGCCTTTCCCCAATCACATGTATACCAGCTACAGCGCACTGCGTCATTGCCTTTACTACTTTACTGGCCAGGCGTGCCATCCTCCTTAAATGGAAGCATGCTTCTCCTCCATCACATGACGACTGGATAAGAGATGTATTGCAATGCATCCACCTTGAAAAAATGAGACATTCTCTTAAAGGTTCGCTGAGATCATTTCATAAAACTTGGAGTCCTGTACTGACTACTATTGAAGGTCTTATCGGGATGTCAAGACCTCCTGATTAGACTTCTGGGGGGAGGAGGGAGACTTTTCTGCTTTTGCTTACTGTCTTATTATTATTATTATTTTATTTATTTTTTTATTTTATTTTTTTATATATATATTATTTTTATTTTTTTTATTTTTTTTTACATACTTTCTCGTCTACGTATTTACTAGTTTATTTCTTTTTTTTTTTTTATTGTCTACGTGTGAGTGCTACGGGTGGCCTTAGGGGCGGGGTGGGGGTCTATATTCCTGTGTGGAACTGTTCTGTTGATTTTCTTTTTCTCTCAGACACCTTGTTTCACTTTACATTTGTTGTAACACCCCTTATTTGTCTGCAGAAAATTTCATAAAAAAAAGATAAATAAAGATGCTAAATTGTAAACAGATATTAAATATCTCAAACGGTTTTGCTATGGCGAGGGATTAAAGTAATGTCAAAAAAGGAAACACTAAAAACCTCCTATCTTCTAAAAATGTAATTATACACCATTTATTTCTATATAAAATTATACAAATATCAGAACTAAACCCATTTTATTCTTTTTTTTTTCGATTTAATAATTGTTTAAGTTTAAAAACATCCAGAATGTTTTTTTAGTCTAAAAAATAAATAAATGATGTCATTCATAGTGCTATACTGCCCTCTTGTGTTCAAAATCAGGTAGGCCTATTGTATCTATGTAAAATATACTAGGTATGTGACGGTGAGGAATATTTTACCACCGGTTAATCAACGTGTGACACCGCTGGGGGCTTTTGAATTGCTAACTTAAAAACGAAAGTAAAATATGTTCGTGCGCACTGACATGGATAATGGTGCAGAGCGAGCGTTTTCAATGAATTCCTATGGAAGTAGGAATTAACTAAAAAACGTTTGCTCTTCTCTGCCCGTTCCTCGCCGTGGACGCACACCATCTATATATATATTTATTTATTTATTTATTTTGTTACATATATATATATATATATATATATATATATAAATAAATATATAAATATAGCTGCGAGCAGCGATGGAGGGCCCAAGCCGGTGACACCGCCACCCTTTAGTTTATAGTAGGCTTTAGTATATATATTTAGGGCCCAAGCCCTGAAAGGGCGAAGGCTCTATTGTTTTCGGTGGGATTATTATTAGGGCCCAAGCCCTGAAAGGGCAAAGGCCCTATTGTTTCCGTAAGGATTTTTAGGGCCCAAGCCCTGAAAGGGCAAAGGCCCTATTGTTTTCGGTAGGATTATTATTATTAGGGCCCAAGCCCTGAAAGGGCGAAGGCCCTATTGTTTCCGGTAGGATTATTAGGGCCCAAGCCCTGAAAGGGCGAAGGCCCTATTGTTTTTGTTAGGATTATTATTATTATTATTATTATTAGGGCCCAAGCCCTGAAAGGGCGAAGGCCCTATTGTTTTCGGTAGGATTATTATTAGGGCCCAAGCCCTGAAAGGGCGAAGGCCCTATTGTTTTCGGTAGGATTATTTGTTATTATTATTAGGGCCCAAGCCCTGAAAGGGCCCTATTGTTCTTCTAAGGATTATTAGGGCCCAAGCCCTGAAAGGGCGAAGGCCCTATTGTTTTCGTTAGGATTATTATTATTAGGGCCCAAGCCCTGAAAGGGCGAAGAGCCCTATTGTTTTCGGTAGGATTATTAGGGCCCAAGCCCTGAAAGGGCGAAGGCCCTATTGTTTCCGGTAGGATTATTAGGGCCCAAGCCCAAAGGGCGAAGGCCCTATTGTTTTCGTTAGGATTATTAGGGCCCAAGCCCTGAAAGGGCGAAGGCCCTATTGTTTCCGGTAGGATTATTAGGGCCCAAGCCCTGAAAGGGCGAAGGCCCTATTGTTTTCGGTAGGATTATTAGGGCCCAAGCCCTGAAAGGGCGAAGGCCCTATTGTTTTCGGTAGGATTATTTATTAGGGCCCAAGCCCTGAAAGGGCGAAGGCCCTATTGTTTTCGTTAGGATTATTAGGGCCCAAGCCCTGAAAGGGCGAAGGCCCTATTGTTTCCGGTAGGATTATTAGGGCCCAAGCCCTGAAGGGGCGAAGGCCCTATTGTTTTCGTTAGGATTATTAGGGCCCAAGCCCTGAAAGGGCGAAGGCCCTATTGTTTCCGGTAGGATTATTTATTAGGGCCCAAGCCCTGAAAGGGCGAAGGCCCTATTGTTTTCGGTAGGATTATTATTATTATTATTATTTTTCTTACGACTATTCAGGCATTTTTGGGGCCCTTAACATGCTCAAAAACTCTTGAAACTTTGCACACGAGTCAGAACCCGCGGCCATCAGGGCCGGGCTGAAGCTGGTACCCGGGCGTGGCAGGGGTGCTCGACAGCGCCCCCTGGAACGGGGTCCGAAAACTTGGTCCATAAATCAAACACGCTTGCATGTAATGATATGAAACTCGGTACACATATAGATCTCATCGGGCCGCACAACTTTCATGCTCTAAGTTTTACGCCAGCCCAACAGGAAGTCGACTATTTAGGGTTGTTTGGAAACGCATGCTTAGGAATTTGAAACACTTCTCTTAGGGAATTCACCCGGTCAGCACCAAACTCGGTGTGCATGAAGTCAAGACATTGAGGATGAAAAATTGCCAGGGGATTTTTGATATCTCGAACGGTTTGGCTGTGGCGAGGAAACGAATTTATGGCGAATAATGGAAACAGGAAGTGTGTTAGAACTTCTGCATACATTAACTGATCTTGATGAAACTTCAGCAGTGTGTTCGTGGTCAGAGGCCGATCAGATGGATGTGACTATTGTGAGTCAAAGTTATAGCGCCACCAACAGGCAGCAGGAATATGTCACTTTCAAAATGCTTTGAAATCACCCTCTTATTTTTACCCGATTTGCTTCAGACTTTAGGTGTACAATGTAGACACACGGCAGATGTAGACCTGTGTAAGGATTATTTATATCTTAGATACTGTTGCCGTGGCAACGCATCAAACTTTAATATTCTTTTTTGATGCTTTTGAGACTCTTAACATACTTGAAATTGCATGAAACTCGACAGACACATCACATTTATTAGCCAGTAGACATGTGCAAAGTTTCAGAAACGGGCGTGGTGAGGGGCTCAGTAGCGCCACCTTTAGTCAAAAATGGGGGCTTAGTTTTACATAGAGTCACTAAACTCGCTATGTATATTGTTCTCATTAAACCGGACAACTTTCTAATTCACACTTATTAGCTGAGAGCAACAGGAAGTCAGATATTTTGGTTTGAATGTGATTTTTTGGAGAATTTTCTCTCTCTCTCTCTCTGTCTCTGTGTGTGTGAGGGGTGGGAGGGAATTTCCAATTGATTTCAGTGTGTTTCAAGGTTTCAGGGGCTTTTGGGGCCCTTAACGTGCTCGAAAACTCTTGAAACTTTGCACACAGGTCAGAACCTGCGGCCATCAGGGCCGGGCTGAAGCTGGTACCCGGGCGTGGCAGCGGGGCTCAACAGCGCCCCCTGGAACGGGATCCGAACACTTGTCCATAAATCAAACACACTTGCATGTAATGATATGAAACTCGGTACACATATAGATCTCATCGGGCCGAATAACTTTCGTGCTCTAAGTTTTACGCCAGCCAAACAGGAAGTTGGCTATTTAGCGTTGTTTGGAAACGCATGCTGTGGAATTTAATGTACTCCTCCTAGGGAATTCATCGATTCGCCTCCAAACTCGGTGTGCATGAAGTCAAGACATTGAGGATGCTAAATTGCGGACGGATTTTTGATATCTCGAACGGTTTGGCCGTGGCGAGGAAACAAATTTATGGTGAAAAAATGAAACAGGAAGTGTGTTATAACTTCTGCATACATTAACTGATCTTGATGAAACTTCAGCAGTGTGTTCGTTGTAAGAGGCCGATCGCACAGATGTGACTATTGTGAGTCAAAGTTATAGCGCCACCAACAGGCAGCAGGAAGTACATCACTTTCAAAATGCTTTGAAATCAGTGTCTTATTTTTACCCGATTTGCTTCAAACTTTATGTGTACAATGTAGACACACGGCAGATGTAAACCTGTGAAAGGATTATTGATATCTTAGATACTGTTGCCGTGGCAACGCATCAAACTTTAATATTCTTTTTTGATGCTTTTGAGACTCTTAACATACTTGAAATTGCATGAAACTCAACAGACACATCACATTTATTAGCCAGTAGACATGTGCAAAGTTTCAGAAATGGGGGTGGTGGAATGGCTCAGTAGCGCCACCTTTAGTCAAAAATGGGGGTTTAGTTTTTCCTAGAATCACAAAACTTGGTATGTGTATTGGTCTCATCAAGACGGACAACTTTCTAATTTACATGAACCATCTCTGACCAACAGGAAGAGAGATATTTTGGTTTGAATGTGGATTTTCTGAAGAATTTTCTCTCCCTCTCTCTGTGTCTGTGTGTGTGTGAGGGGAGGGGGGGATTTGACTATTGCTTTTATATTGTTAATCAAGGTTTCAGGGGCTTTTGGGGTCCTTAACATGCTCAAAAACTCTTGAAACTTTGCACACAGGTCAGAACCCACGGCCATCAGGGCCGGGCTGAAGCTGGTACCCGGGCGTGGCTGGGGGGCTCAACAGCGCCCCCTTGAACGGGGTTCTAAAACTTGATCCATATATCAAACACGCTCGCATGAATTAATATGAAACTCGGTACACATATAGATCTCATCGGGCCGAACAACTTTACCCCGGTCAAGTTTTACGCCAGCCCAACAGGAAGTCGGCTATTATGGGTTGTTTGGAAAACGCTTGCTGTGGAATGTGAAATACTCCTCCTAGAAAATTCACCGTGTCCCCTTCAAACTCGGTGGGCATGTAGTCAAGACTTTGAGGATGCTAAATTGCGGACGGATTTTTGATATCTCAAACGGTTTGGCCGTGGCGAGGAATCGAATTTATGGCGAGAAAAGAGAAACACGGAAGTGGAATAACTTCTGCATACATTAACTGATCTTGATGAAACTTCAGCAGTGTGTTCGTGGTAAGAGGCCGATCAGATGGATGTAGCTATTGTGAGTCAAAGTTATAGCGCCACCAACTGGCAGCAGGAAGTGTGTCACTTTCAACATGCTTTTGACAAAAGTGGGGGGGTTAGTTTTAACTACAGTAAAGAAAAAATAGTTTGTATATTGTTCTCATCAAGCCGGACAACTTTCTAATTTACATTCAATAGCTCTGGCCATCAGGAAGTCAGATATTTTGGTCTGAATGTGAATTTTTTTGCAAAATCAGCCTCTGAATTTTTTGCCACTCCTCTTAAACTATTTATTTTATTCGTACCAAACTTTTTCAACATGATGAAACTACATTAAATATGCTAAATTGTGAATGGATAATAAATATCTCAAACGGTTTTGCTATGGCGAGGGATTAAAGTAATGTCCAAAAAGGAAACACAAAAAATCTTCTAAAAATGTAATCATATACCATTTATTTCTATATAAAAGTATACAAATATCACAACTAAACCCATTTTATTCTGTTTTTGCAATTCAAGAAGAATGAAAAAGTTAAAAACAGGCTATTTAATGCTATTTGGTTCAACAAAAAAGCAAACATAGGGCTATACTGCCCTCTTGTGTCCAAAAGGACATCAAAATAGTATATAAAACTTTTTACCAGGTAGGCCAATATTGTATTTAAATATACATTTATTGGGTATGTGTCTGAGGATATTTTCCCACCGGTTAATTGACGTGTGACACGAGTGGGTGCTTTTAAATCGCTAATATAATAGTGAAAGAAAAATAATGATAATGTTGCACACACAAATCACACACATGTGGGAAAGAATGATGCTTTTAAACAACACTAAACCGCCATTAGGTGTCGCCAGGCATCCATCTTAATAAGCGAGTCATTGATTCGTTCGTTCAAACGATTCGTTCGAATGAGTCGATCATGATTAAGACAGATGTTTATGGATTGATCATTCAATCTTTGAGTCAACCGATTCGTTAAAAATGCTGAATCGTTCAGTTATGAGAAAACACGTGATGCGTGATGGTTCTGCCGTGATCTTTGTTTAACTATTTTCGCTGCTGAAACAGAACAAAAACAGTCAACATTGCATCTAAAATGTAAGTGACTTAATTGTAACTGTTTATTATCCTGTTGTATGAAATCTAGGGGTGGGAGAAAAAATTGATTCTTAGATGCATCGCGATGCGGACGTGGACGATTCTGAATCGATTCACAAATGTCAAAAAATCCATTCTCTAAAAAAATATTTTTTCTAATAACGTAATATTGACGGAAGGCAAAAGGCGGAACTCTAAGCGGACGTGCGTGCAGTCTGTGGCGCGCACATAACAGAGAAGTTTCTTCTGCTCACCAAGGCTGCATTTATTTGATTAAAAATACAAACAAAAACAGTAATATTGTAAAATATTATTCCAATTTAAAACAGCTGCTTTCTATTTTAATATATTTTAAACTGTTATTTATTCCTGTGATCAAAGCTGAGTTTTCAGCATCATTACTCCAGTCGTCACTGTCACATGATCCTTCAGAAATTATTCTTATATGATGATTGATACTCAAGAAACATTCATTATTATTTTAAATGTCGAAAACAGTTGTGTACAGTCTTTGATGAATAGAAAGTTCAAAAGAACAGCATTTATCTGAAATCTAAAGCTTTTGTAACGTTAAACACTACCGCTCAAAAGTTTTGGGTTAGTAATAATTACAATTTTATTTTGGGGGGAAAGAAATAAAATAAATCAGTACTTTTATTTATGAAGGATGAGTTAAACTGATCAACAGTTACAGTAAAGACATTTATAATGTTAAAAATATATATATTTGAAATATATGCTGTTCTTTTGAACTTTACATTCATCAAAGCATTTTGAAAAAAAAAATCTGTACACAACTGTTTTCAACATTGAAAATAATAATGAATATTTATTGAGCATCAATCATCATATTAGTATGATTTCTGAAGGATCATGTGACACTGAAGACTGGAGTAATGATGCTGAAAACTCAACTTTGATCACAGAAATGAATTACTATGTAAAATATTTTAAAATTGAAAACAGCTGTTTTAAATTGGAATAATATTTCACAATATTACTGTTTTTGTTTGTATTTTTAATCAATAAATGCAGCCTTGGTGAGCAGAAGAGACTTCTCCTAAAAACATTAAAAATCTTACTGACCCCGAACTTTTGAACAATAATATATATATATATATATGTATGTGTGTGTATGTATGTATGTATATATATATATATATATATATATATATATATATATATATATATATATACATATACATATACATATATATATATATGTATGTGTGTGTATGTATGTATGTATATATATATATATATATATATATATAAATATAGCTGCGAGCAGCGATGGAGGGCCAAAGCCGGCGGTACCGCCACCCCGGTGCCTTTAGGTAACTAAAGGCACCGGGGTTGCGGTGCCACCGGCTTGGGCCCGTAATCGCTGCTCGCAGCTATATTTATTATTATTATTATTATTTTGTCAACCTTTCGGGCACTTTTGGGGCTCTTAACATGCTCGAAAACTCTTGAAATTTTGCACACACGTCAGAACCCGCGGCCATCAGGTCCGGACTGAAGCTGGTACCCGGGCGTGGCAGGGGGGCTCGACAGCGCCCCCTGGAACGGGATCCGAACACGTGTCCATAAATCAAACACGCTTGCATGTAATAATATGAAACTCGGTACACATATAGATCTCATCGGGCCGAACAACTTTCGTGCTCTAAGTTTTACGCCAGCCAAACAGGAAGTTGGCTATTTAGCGTTGTTTGGAAACGCATGCTGTGGAATTTAATGTACTCCTCCTAGGGAATTCATCGATTCGCCTCCAAACTCGGTGTGCATGAAGTCAAGACATTGAGGATGCTAAATTGCGGACGGATTTTTGATATCTCGAACGGTTTGGCCGTGGCGAGGAAACAAATTTATGGCGAAAAAATGAAACAGGAAGTGTGTTATAACTTCTGCATACATTAACTGATCTTGATGAAACTTCAGCAGTGTGTTCGTGGTAAGAGGCCGATCACATGGATGTGACTATTGTGAGTCAAAGTTATAGCGCCACCAACTGGCAGCAGGAATATGTCACTTTCAAAATGCTTTGAAATCAGTGTCTTATTTTTACCCGATTTGCTTCAAACTTTATGTGTACAATGTAGACACACGGCAGATGTAAACCTGTGAAAGGATTATTGATATCTTAGATACTGTTACCGTGGCAACGCATCAAACTTTAATATTCTTTTTTGATGCTTTTGAGACTCTTAACATACTTGAAATTGCATGAAACTCAACAGACACATCACATTTATTAGCCAGTAGACATGTGCAAAGTTTCAGAAACGGGCGTGGTGGAATGGCTCAGTAGCGCCACCTTTAGGCAAAAATGGGGGCTTAGTTTTTCCTAGAATCACAAAACTTGGTATGTGTATTGTTCTCATCAAGACGGACAACTTTCTAATTTACATGAACCATCTCCGACCAACAGGAAGAGAGATATTTTGGTTTGAATGTGGATTTTCTGAAGAATTTTCTCTCCCTCTCTCTGTGTCTGTGTGTGTGTGAGGGGAGGGGGGGATTTGACTCTTGCTTTTATATTGTTAATCAAGGTTTCAGGGGCTTTTGGGGTCCTTAACGTGCTCAAAAACTCTTGAAACTTTGCACACAGGTCAAAACCCACGGCCATCAGGGCCGGGCTGAAGCTGGTACCCGGGCGTGGCTGGGGGGCTCAACAGCGCCCCCTTGAACGGGGTTCTAAAACTTGATCCATATATCAAACACGCTCGCATGAATTAATATGAAACTCGGTACACATATAGATCTCATCGGGCCGAACAACTTTACCCCGGTCAAGTTTTACGCCAGCCCAACAGGAAGTCGGCTATTATGGGTTGTTTGGAAAACGCTTGCTGTGGAATGTGAAATACTCCTCCTAGAAAATTCACCGTGTCCCCTTCAAACTCGGTGTGCATGTAGTCAAGACTTTGAGGATGCTAAATTGCGGACGGATTTTTGATATCTCGAACGGTTTGGCTGTGGCGAGGAATCGAATTTATGGCGAGAAAAGAGAAACACGGAAGTGGAATAACTTCTGCATACATTAACTGATCTTGATGAAACTTCAGCAGTGTGTTCGTGGTAAGAGGCCGATCAGATGGATGTAGCTATTGTGAGTCAAAGTTATAGCGCCACCAACTGGCAGCAGGAAGTGTGTCACTTTCAACATGCTTTAGACAAAAGTGGGGGGGTTAGTTTTAACTACAGTAAAGAAAAAATAGTTTTTATATTGTTCTCATCAAGCCGGACAACTTTCTAATTTACATTCAATAGCTCTGGCCATCAGGAAGTCAGATATTTTGGTCTGAATGTGAATTTTTTTGCAAAATCAGCCTCTGAATTTTTAGCCACTCCTCTTAAACTATTTATTTTATTCGTACCAAACTTTTTCAACATGATGAAACTACATTATATATGCTAAGTTGTGAATGGATAATAAATATCTCAAACGGTTTTGCTATGGCGAGGGATTAATGTCCAAAAAGGAAACACTAAAAATCTTCTAAAAATGTAATTATATACCATTTATTTCTATATAAAAGTATACAAATATCACAACTAAACCCATTTTATTCTGTTTTTGCAATTCAAGAAGAATGAAAAAGTTAAAAACAGGCTATTTAGTGCTATTTGGTTCAACAAAAAAGCAAACATAGGGCTATACTGCCCTCTTGTGTCCAAAAGGACATCAAAATAGTATATAAAACTTTTTACCAGGTAGGCCAATATTGTATTTAAATATACATTTATTAGGTATGTGTCTGAGGATATTTTCCCACCGGTTAATCGACGTGTGACACGAGTGGGTGCTTTTAAATCGCTAATATAAAAGTGAAAGTAAAAAAACGGACGTCCGCACGGACATTGATAATGGTGCACGTTGGAAAGAATGATACTTTTAAACATAACACTAAACCGCCATTAGGTGTCGCCAGGCGACCATCTTAATGAGCGAGTCATTGATTCATTCGTTCAAATGATTCGTTCCAATGACTGAGTCATTCATGATTGAGACAGATGTTTATGGATTGACCATTGAATCTTTGAGTCAAGCGATTCGTTTCAAAATGCTGAATCATTCAGTAATGAGAAAACAAGTTGCTGTGATCTTTGTTTAACTATTTTTGCTGCTGAAACAGAACAAAAACAGTCAATATTGCATCTAAAATGTAAGTGACTTAATTGTAACTGTTTATTAACCTGTTGTATGAAATCAATGTCACAGTTTCAATCGTGATTGTATTCAGGAAATAGTTGCCTACTTGTCAAGTGAGGTTGCTTAACTCTATCATATGTTATAAAATATATAAAAACTCCATATTTGTAATTTTTATAGTCAGTATGTTGTTAACTGGGTTGCTTTTTTGTGTGCTGCGCTCATTTGTTTACAATTCTCCTGGAGAAGCAGCATGAGCCTCAGCAGTGCAACCTTGTTACCATTGATCAGTAATACATTTATTATTAACTGCTGATTGCAACTTAAAATGAATGTAATGAAATTAGAATAATCTCTCGTTTTAGTGATTCCCAAGTTATTTTTTTGTTATTGACGTTCTAATCAGGCTATACTCTGGTCGGGCAAGTAAAATTCTCTTTCAGGTAGGCCTATTGTATTTATATATAAATATATTAGGGATGTGACTGTGATAACATTTTCCCACCGGTTAATCGACGTGTGACACCACTGAGCGCTTTTAAATCGCTAACTATAGTATACTATATACTAGTAAAATACAGACGTCCGCACAGACATTGATAATGGTGCGGAGTAGAGCGAGCATTTTCAATGTATTCCTATGGATGTAGGAATTAACTAAAACATTTTATTTATGTTTTTGTGTCCACTGTTCAACCGCAACCGCGTCACACACACACACACACACATTCCAGAATTGCAATCTTGACATCGCAGCCTGTTCATTATAGCCCTAATACAATATAATAATAAAAATAGTCAACCTAACATAAACGAATTACACTGCTCTGTTTAAATAGTCAGTAGTACAATCTGTACCATTCACAGTAAGCAGAGCTCCACTGTGATGTTTCCAAGAACATTTTTGCGTGTGTGAAGAGGATGATTTTTTCCATCGATATTGGAACACGAGTGAAGTACAAAGCCTATAATAAAGAATAGTTTAGCATCCAAATACATCGCAAATATTGAAACATTTTGATTCTAATGAGAGGGTTACGTGAGACCAACACTGCTTACTTTCGTTTTTATTTTTACATTAAATTTAAAGGATTTGTTGTGGAATATTTTGGGTGTATCATAAAATCAGAATAAGGTAAGACAAGTAAAATTTTCTGTCTTATATTTATATATATATATATATACGTATATATATATATATATATATATATGTGTGTGTGTGTGTGTGTGTGTGTGTGTGTGTATATATATATATATTTATATACATATATATATATATATATATATATATATATATATATATATATATATATATATATAAATATAGCTGCGAGCAGCGATGGAGGGCCAAAGCCGGTGGCACCGCCATCCCCGGTGCCTTTAGGTAACTAAAGGCACCGGGGTGGCGGTGACACCGGCTTGGGCCCGCAATCGCTGCTCGCAGCTATATTTATTATTATTATTATTATTGTTCTTCAAGGGTTCGGGGGCTTTTGGGGCCTTTAACGTGCTCAAAAACTCATGAAACTTTGCACGCAGGTCAGAACCCGCGGCCATTAGGGCCGGGCTGAAGCTGGTACCCGGGCGTGGCAGGGGGGCTCAACAGCGCCCCCTAGAACACAATCTTAAATCTTGGACACATACAAGAACGTATTAGTATGAAACTCGGTACACATATAGATCTCATCGGGCCGAACAACTTTCGCACTCTAAGTTATTAGCTCTGCCCAACAGGAAGTCAGCTATTATGGGTTGTTTGAAAAACGCATGCTGTGGAATTTAATGTACTCCTCCTAGGGAATTGATCCGATCCACACCAAATTCGGTCAGCATGAAGTCAAGACATTGAGGATGCTAAATTGCGGACGGATTTTTGATTTCTCGAACGGTTTGGCCGTGGCGATGAAACGAATTTATAGCGAGAAAAGATAAACAGGAAGTGTGTTATAACTTCTGCATACATTAACTGATCTTGATGAAACTTCCGCAGTGTGTTCGTTGTAAGAGGCCGATCACATGGATGTGACTATTGTGAGTCAAAGTTATAGCGCCACCAACTGGCAGCAGGAAGTGTGTCACTTTCAAAATGCTTTGAAATCACCCTCTTATTTTTACCCGATTTGCTTCAGACTTTAGGTGTACAATGTAGACACACGGCAGATGTAGACCTGTGTAAGGATTATTTATATCTTAGATACTGTTGCCGTGGCAACGCATCAAACTTTAATATTCTTTTTTGATGCTTTTGAGACTCTTAACATACTTGAAATTGCATGAAACTCGACAGACACATCACATTTATTAGCCAGTAGACATGTGCAAAGTTTCAGAAACGGGCGTGGTGAGGGGCTCAGTAGCGCCACCTTTAGTCAAAAATGGGGGCTTAGTTTTACATAGAGTCACTAAACTCGCTATGTATATTGTTCTCATTAAACCGGACAACTTTCTAATTCACACTTATTAGCTGAGAGCAACAGGAAGTCAGATATTTTGGTTTGAATGTGATTTTTTGGAGAATTTTCTCTCTCTCTCTCTCTGTCTCTGTGTGTGTGAGGGGTGGGAGGGAATTTCCAATTGATTTCAGTGTGTTTCAAGGTTTCAGGGGCTTTTGGGGCCCTTAACGTGCTCGAAAACTCTTGAAACTTTGCACACAGGTCAGAACCTGCGGCCATCAGGGCCGGGCTGAAGCTGGTACCCGGGCGTGGCAGCGGGGCTCAACAGCGCCCCCTGGAACGGGATCCGAACACTTGTCCATAAATCAAACACACTTGCATGTAATGATATGAAACTCGGTACACATATAGATCTCATCGGGCCGAACAACTTTCGTGCTCTAAGTTTTACGCCAGCCAAACAGGAAGTTGGCTATTTAGCGTTGTTTGGAAACGCATGCTGTGGAATTTAATGTACTCCTCCTAGGGAATTCATCGATTCGCCTCCAAACTCGGTGTGCATGAAGTCAAGACATTGAGGATGCTAAATTGCGGACGGATTTTTGATATCTCGAACGGTTTGGCCGTGGCGAGGAAACAAATTTATGGCGAAAAAATGAAACAGGAAGTGTGTTATAACTTCTGCATACATTAACTGATCTTGATGAAACTTCAGCAGTGTGTTTGTTGTAAGAGGCCGATCGCACAGATGTGACTATTGTGAGTCAAAGTTATAGCGCCACCAACAGGCAGCAGGAAGTACATCACTTTCAAAATGCTTTGAAATCAGTGTCTTATTTTTACCCGATTTGCTTCAAACTTTAAGTGTACAATGTAGACACACGGCAGATGTAAACCTGTGAAAGGATTATTGATATCTTAGATACTGTTGCCGTGGCAACGCATCAAACTTTAATATTCTTTTTTGATGCTTTTGAGACTCTTAACATACTTGAAATTGCATGAAACTCAACAGACACATCACATTTATTAGCCAGTAGACATGTGCAAAGTTTCAGAAACGGGGGATGTGGAATGGCTCAGTAGCGCCACCTTTAGTCAAAAATGGGGGTTTAGTTTTTCCTAGAATCACAAAACTTGGTATGTGTATTGTTCTCATCAAGACGGACAACTTTCTAATTTACATGAACCATCTCTGACCAACAGGAAGAGAGATATTTTGGTTTGAATGTGGATTTTCTGAAGAATTTTCTCTCCCTCTCTCTGTGTCTGTGTGTGTGTGAGGGGAGGGGGGGATTTGACTATTGCTTTTAAATTGTTAATCAAGGTTTCAGGGGCTTTTGGGGTCCTTAACGTGCTCAAAAACTCTTGAAACTTTGCACACAGGTCAGAACCCACGGCCATCAGGGCCGGGCTGAAGCTGGTACCCGGGCGTGGCTGGGGGGCTCAACAGCGCCCCCTTGAACGGGGTTCTAAAACTTGATCCATATATCAAACACGCTCGCATTAATTAATATGAAACTCGGTACACATATAGATCTCATCGGGCTGAACAACTTTACCCCGGTCAAGTTTTACGCCAGCCCAACAGGAAGTCGGCTATTATGGGTTGTTTGGAAAACGCTTGCTGTGGAATGTGAAATACTCCTCCTAGAAAATTCACCGTGTCCCCTTCAAACTCGGTGGGCATGTAGTCAAGACTTTGAGGATGCTAAATTGCGGACGGATTTTTGATATCTCGAACGGTTTGGCTGTGGCGAGGAATCGAATTTATGGCGAGAAAAGAGAAACACGGAAGTGGAATAACTTCTGCATACATTAACTGATCTTGATGAAACTTCAGCAGTGTGTTCGTGGTAAGAGGCCGATCAGATGGATGTAGCTATTGTGAGTCAAAGTTATAGCGCCACCAACTGGCAGCAGGAAGTGTGTCACTTTCAACATGCTTTTGACAAAAGTGGGGGGGTTACTTTTAACTACAGTAAAGAAAAAATAGTTTCTATATTGTTCTCATCAAGCCGGACAACTTTCTAATTTACATTCAATAGCTCTGGCCATCAGGAAGTCAGATATTTTGGTCTGAATGTGAATTTTTTTGCAAAATCAGCCTCTGAATTTTTAGCCACTCCTCTTAAACTATTTATTTTATTCGTACCAAACTTTTTCAACATGATGAAACTACATTAAATATGCTAAATTGTGAATGGATAATAAATATCTCAAACGGTTTTGCTATGGCGAGGGATTAAAGTAAAAAATTTCTAAAAATGTAATTATATACCATTTATTTTTATATAAAAGTATACAAATATCACAACTAAACCCATTTTATTCTGTTTTTGCAATTCAAGAAGAATGAAAAAGTTAAAAACAGGCTATTTAGTGCTATTTGGTTCAACAAAAAAGCAAACATAGGGCTATACTGCCCTCTTGTGTCCAAAAGGACATCAAAATAGTATATAAAACTTTTTACCAGGTAGGCCAATATTGTATTTAAATATACATTTATTAGGTATGTGTCTGAGGATATTTTCCCACCGGTTAATCGACGTGTGACACGAGTGGGTGCTTTTAAATCGCTAATATAATAGTGAAAGAAAAATAATGATAATGTTGCACACACAAATCACACACATGTGGGAAAGAATGATGCTTTTAAACAACACTAAACCGCCATTAGGTGTCGCCAGGCATCCATCTTAATAAGCGAGTCATTGATTCATTCGTTCAAACGATTCGTTCGAATGAGTCGATCATGATTAAGACAGATGTTTATGGATTGATCATTCAATCTTTGAGTTAACCGATTCGTTAAAAATGCTGAATCGTTCAGTTATGAGAAAACACGTGATGCGTGATGGTTCTGCCGTGATCTTTGTTTAACTATTTTCGCTGCTGAAACAGAACAAAAACAGTCAACATTGCATCTAAAATGTAAGTGACTTAATTGTAACTGTTTATTAACCTGTTGTATGAAATCTAGGGGTGGGAGAAAAAATTGATTCTTAGATGCATCGCGATGCGGACGTGGACGATTCTGAATCGATTCACAAATGTCAAAAAATCGATTCTCTAAAAAAATATTTTTCTAATAACGTAATATTGACGGAAGGCAAAAGGCGGAACTCTAAGCGGACGTGCGTGCAGTCTGTGGCGCGCACATAACAGAGAAGTTTCTTCTGCTCACCAAGGCTGCATTTATTTGATTAATAATTATAATAATTATTCCTGTGATCAAAGCTGAGTTTTCAGCATCATTACTCCAGTCGTCACTGTCACATGATCCTTCAGAAATTATTCTAATATGATGATTGATACTCAAGAAACATTCATTATTATTTTAAATGTCGAAAACAGTTGTGTACAGTCTTTGATGAATAGAAAGTTCAAAAGAACAGCATTTATCTGAAATCTAAAGCTTTTGTAACGTTAAACACTACCGCTCAAAAGTTTGTGGTTAGTAATAATTAAAATTTATTTTTGGGGGAAAGAAATAAAATAAATCAGTACTTTTATTTATGAAGGATGAGTTAAACTGATCAACAGTTACAGTAAAGACATTTATAATGTTAAAAATATATATATTTGAAATATATGCTGTTCTTTTGAACTTTACATTCATCAAAGCATTTTGAAAAAAAAAAGATCTGTACACAACTGTTTTCAACATTGAAAATAATAATGAATATTTATTGAGCATCAATCATCATATTAGTATGATTTCTGAAGGATCATGTGACACTGAAGACTGGAGTAATGATGCTGAAAACTCAACTTTGATCTCAGAAATTAATTACTATGTAAAATATTTAAAAATTGAAAACAGCTGTTTTAAATTGGAATAATATTTCACAATATTACTGTTTTTGTTTGTATTTTTAATCAATAAATGCAGCCTTGGTGAGCAGAAGAGACTTCTCCTAAAAACATAAAAAATCTTACTGACCCCAAACTTTTGAACAATAATAATATATATATATATATATATATACATATATATGTATGTGTGTGTATGTATGTATGTATGTATGTATGTGTATATATATATATATATATATATATATATATATATATATATAAATATAGCTGCGAGCAGCGATGGAGGGCCAAAGCCGGCGGTACCGCCACCCCGGTGCCTTTACCTAAAGGCACCGGGGTTGCGGTGCCACCGGCTTGGGCCCGTAATCGCTGCTCGCAGCTATATTTTATTATTATTATTATTATTTTGTCAACCTTTTGGGCACTTTTGGGGCCCTTAACATGCTCAAAAACTCTTGAAATTTTGCACACACATCAGAACCTGCGGCCATCAGGGCCGGACTGAAGCTGGTACCCGGGCGTGGCACGGGGGCTCGACAGCGCCCCCTGGAATGGTGTCCGAAAACTTGGTCTATAAATCAAACACGCTTGCATATAATAATATGAAACTCAGTACACATATAGATCTCATCGGGCCGAACAACTTTCGTGCTCTAAGTTTTACACCAGCCCAACAGGAAGTCAACTATTATGGGTTGTTTGAAAAACGCATCCTCTGGAATTTGAAATACTCCTCCTAGAATATTCGTCCAATCACAACCAAACTCGGTGTGCATGAAGTCAAGACATTGAGGATGCTAAATTGCGGACGGATTTTTGATATCTCGAACGGTTTGGCTGTGGCGAGGAAACGAATTTATGGCGAATAATGGTACACAGGAAGTGTGTTATAACTTCTGCATACATTAACTGATCTTGATGAAACTTTCGCAGTGTGTTTGTTGTAAGAGGCCGATCACAAGGATGTGACTATTGTGAGTCAAAGTTATAGCGCCACCAACTGGCAGCAGGAAGTGTGTCCCTTTCAAAATGCTTTGAAGTCACCCTCTTAATTTTACCCGATTTGCTTCAAACTTTATGTGTATAATGTAAACACACGGCAGATGTAGACCTGTGAAAGGATTATTGATATCTTAGATACTGTTGCCGTGGCAACGCATCAAATTTTAATATTCTTTTCGGATGCGTTTGAGACTCTTAACATGCTTGAAATTGGATGAAACTCGACAGACACATAACACTTATTAGCCAGTAGACATGTGAAAAGTTTCAGAAACGGGCGTGGCAGGGGGGCTCAACAGCGCCCTCTTGAACAGGGTCTGAAAACTTGGTCCATATATCAAATACGCTTGCATGAATTAATATGAAACTTGGTACACATATAGATTTCATGGGGCCGAACAACTTTCCCTCTGTCAAGTTTCACGCCAGCCCAACAGGAAGTCGGCTATTATGGGTTGTTTGGAAAACGCTTGCTGTGGAATGTGATGTACTCCTCCTAGAGAATTCATTCAATCACCTCCAAACTCAGTCAGCATGAAGTCAAGACATTGAGGATGCTAAATTGCGAACAGATTTTTGATATCTCGAACGGTTTGGCTGTGGCGAGGAATCGAATTTATGGCGAGAAAAGAGAAACACGAAGTGGAATAACTTCTGCATACATTAACTGATCTTGATGAAACTTCAGCAGTGTGTTCGTGGTAAGAGGCCGATCAGATCGATGTAGCTATTGTGAGTCAAAGTTATAGCGCCACCAACTGGCAGCAGGAAGTGTGTCACTTTCAACATGCTTTTGACAAAAGTGGGGGGGTTAGTTTTAACTACAGTAAAGAAAAAATAGTTTGTATATTGTTCTCATCAAGCCGGACAACTTTCTAATTTACATTCAATAGCTCTGGCCATCAGGAAGTCAGATATTTTGGTCTGAATGTGATTTTTTTTGCTAAATCAGCCTCTGAATTTTTAGCCACTCCTCTTAAACTATTTATTTTATTCGTACCAAACTTTTTCAACATGATGAAACTACATTAAATATGCTAAATTGTGAATGGATAATAAATATCTTAAACGGTTTTGCTATGGCGAGGGATTAAAGTAATGTCCAAAAAGGAAACACTAAAAATCTTCTAAAAATGTAATTATATACCATTTATTTCTATATAAAAGAATGCAAATATCACAACTAAACCCATTTTATTCTGTTTTTGCAATTCAAGAAGAATGAAAAAGTTAAAACAGGCTATTTAGTGCTATTTGGTTCAACAAAAAAGCAAACATAGGGCTATACTGCCCTCTTGTGTCCAAAAGGACATCAAAATAGTATATAAAACTTTTTACCAGGTAGGCCAATATTGTATTTAAATATACATTTATTAGGTATGTGTCTGAGGATATTTTCCCACCGGTTAATCGACGTGTGACACGAGTGGGTGCTTTTAAATCGCTAATATAATAGTGAAAGAAAAATAATGATAATGTTGCACACACAAATCACACACATGTGGGAAAGAATAAACAACACTAAACCGCCATTAGGTGTCGCCAGGCATCCATCTTAATAAGCGAGTCATTGATTCATTCGTTCAAACGATTCGTTCGAATGAGTCGATCATGATTAAGACAGATGTTTTTGGATTGATCATTCAATCTTTGAGTCAACCGATTCGTTAAAAATGCTGAATCGTTCAGTTATGAGAAAACACGTGATAAGTGATGGTTCTGCCGTGATCTTTGTTGAACTATTTTCGCTGCTGAAACAGAACAAAAACAGTCAACATTGCATCTAAAATGTAAGTGACTTAATTGTAACTGTTTATTTGTATGAAATCTAGGGGTGGGAGAAAAAAATTATTCTTAGATGCATCGCGATGCGGACGTGGACGATTCTGAATCGATTCACAAATGTCAAAAAATCGATTCTCTAAAAAAATATTTTTCTAATAACGTAATATTGACGGAAGGCAAAAGGCGGAACTCTAAGCGGACGTGCGTGCAGTCTGTGGCGCGCACATAACAGAGAAGTTTCTTCTGCTCACCAAGGCTGCATATATTTGATTAAAAATACAAACAAAAACAGTAATATTGTAAAATATTATTCCAATTTAAAACAGCTGCTTTCTATTTAAATATATTTTAAACTGTTATTTATTCCTGTGATCAAAGCTGAGTTTTCAGCATCATTACTCCAGTCGTCACTGTAACATGATCCTTCAGAAATTATTCTAATATGATGATTGATACTCAAGAAACATTCATTATTGTTTTAAATGTCGAAAACAGTTGTGTACAGTCTTTGATGAATAGAAAGTTCAAAAGAACAGCATTTATCTGAAATCTAAAGCTTTTGTAACGTTAAACACTACCGCTCAAAAGTTTTGGGTTAGTAATAATTAAAATGTTATTTTTGGGGTAAATAAATAAAATAAATCAGTACTTTTATTTATGAAGGATGTGATCAACAGTTACAGTAAAGACATTTATAATGTTAAAAAAATATATATTTGAAATATATGCTGTTCTTTTGAACTAACATTCATCAAAGCATTTTGAAAAAAAAAATCTGTACACAACTGTTTTCAACATTGAAAATAATAATGAATATTTATTGAGCATCAATCATCATATTAGTATGATTTCTGAAGGATCATGTGACACTGAAGACTGGAGTAATGATGCTGAAAACTCAACTTTGATCACAGAAATGAATTACTATGTAAAATATTTAAAAATTGAAAACAGCTGTTTTAAATTGGAATAATATTTCACAATATTACTGTTTTTGTTTGTATTTTTAATCAATAAATGCAGCCTTGGTGAGCAGAAGAGACTTCTCCTAAAAACATTAAAAATCTTACTGACCCCAAACTTTTGAACAATAATATATATATATATATATATATATATATATATATATATATATATATATACATATATATGTATGTGTGTGTATGTATGTATATATGTATATATATATATATATATATATATATATATATATATATAAATATAGCTGCGAGCAGCGATGGAGGGCCCAAGCCGGCGGTACCGCCACCCCGGTGCCTTTAGGTAACTAAAGGCACCGGGGTTGCGGTGCCACCGGCTTGGGCCCGTAATCGCTGCTCGCAGCTATATTTATTATTATTATTATTATTATTGTTCAAGGGTTCGGGGGCTTTTGGGGCCTTTAACGTGCTCAAAAACTCATGAAACTTTGCACACAGGTCAGAAGCTGCGGCCATTAGGGCCGGGCTGAAGTTGGTACCTGGGCGTGGCAGGGGGGCTCGACAGCGCCCCCTTGAATGGGGTCCGAGTGCGGTCCGAAAACTTGGTCCATATACCAAACACTCTTGCATGAATTAATATGAAACTCGGTACACATATAGATCTTATTGGGCTGAACAACTTTCGTGCTCTAAGTTTTACGCCAGCCCAACAGGAAGTCGGCTATTATGGGTTGTTTGGAAAACGCATGCTGTGGAATTTGATGTACTCCTCCTAGGAAATTCATCCATTCGCCTCAAAACTCGGTGTGCATGAAGTCAAGACATTGAGGATTATAAATTGCGGACGGATTTTTGATATCTCGAACGCTTTGGCCAAGGCGAGGAAACGAATTTATGGCGAATAATGGGACACAGGAAGTGTATTATAAATTCTGCATACATTAACTGATCTTGATAAAACTTCAGCAGTGTGTTCGTGGTCAGAGGCCGATCACATTGATGTGACTATTGTGAGTCAAAGTTATAGCGCCACCAACTGGCAGCAGGAAGTGTGTCCCTTTCAAAATGCTTTGAAATCACCCTCTTATTTTTACCCGATTTGCTTCAAACTTTATGTGTATAATGTAAACACACGGCAGATGTAGACCTGTGAAAGAATTTTTGATATCTTTAATACTGTTGCCATGGCAACGCTTCAAACTTTAATATTCTTTTTTGATGCTTTTGAGACTCTTAACATACTTGAAATTGGATGAAACTCGACAGACACATCACATTTATTAGCCCGTAGACATGTGCAAAGTTTCAGAAACGGGCGTGGTGAGGGGCTCAGTAGCGCCACCTTTAGTCATAAATGGGGCGGTTAGTTTTATCAACAGCAACAAAACTTGGTATGTGTATTGTTCTCATCAAGACGGACAACTTTCTAATTGACATTAACCATCTCCGACCAACAGGAAGAGAGATATTTTGGTTTGAATGTGGATTTTCTGAAGAAGTTTCTCTCCCTCTCTCTGTGTCTGTGTGTGTGTGAGGGGAGGGGGGATTTGACTATTGCTTTTATATTGTTAATCAAGGTTTCAGGGGCTTTTGGGGTCCTTAACGTGCTCAAAAACTCTTGAAACTTTGCACACAAGTCAGAACCCACGGCCATCAGGGCCGGGCTGAAGCTGGTACCCGGGCGTGGCTGGGGGGCTCAACAGCGCCCCCTTGAACGGGGTTCTAAAACTTGATCCATATATCAAACACGCTCGCCTGAATTAATATGAAACTCGGTACACATATAGATCTCATCGGGCCGAACAACTTTACCCCGGTCAAGTTTTACGCCAGCCCAACAGGAAGTCGGCTATTATGGGTTGTTTGGAAAACGCTTGCTGTGGAATGTGAAATACTCCTCCTAGAAAATTCACCGTGTCCCCTTCAAACTCGGTGTGCATGTAGTCAAGACTTTGAGGATGCTAAATTGCGGACGGATTTTTGATATCTCGAACGGTTTGGCTGTGGCGAGGAATCGAATTTATGGCGAGAAAAGAGAAACACGGAAGTGGAATAACTTCTGCATACATTAACTGATCTTGATGAAACTTCAGTAGTGTGTTCGTGGTAAGAGGCCGATCAGATGGATGTAGTTATTGTGAGTCAAAGTTATAGCGCCACCAACTGGCAGCAGGAAGTGTGTCACTTTCAACATGCTTTTGACAAAAGTGGGGGGGTTACTTTTAACTACAGTAAAGAAAAAATAGTTTGTATATTGTTCTCATCAAGCCGGACAACTTTCTAATTTACATTCAATAGCTCTGGCCATCAGGAAGTCAGATATTTTGGTCTGAATGTGAATTTTTTTGCAAAATCAGCCTCTGAATTTTTAGCCACTCCTCTTAAACTATTTATTTTATTCGTACCAAACTTTTTCAACATGATGAAAATACATTAAATATGCTAAATTGTGAATGGATAATAAATATCTCAAACGGTTTTGCTATGGCGAGGGATTAAAGTAAAAATCTTCTAAAAATGTAATTATATACCATTTATTTCTATATAAAAGTATACAAATATCACAACTAAACCCATTTTATTCTGTTTTTGCAATTCAAGAAGAATGAAAAAGTTATTTAGTTAGCTATTTAGTTAAAAAGTTAGCTATTTAGTGCTATTTGGTTCAACAAAAAAGCAAACATAGGGCTATACTGCCCTCTTGTGTCCAAAAGGACATCAAAATAGTATATAAAACTTTTTACCAGGTAGGCCAATATTGTATTTAAATATACATTTATTAGGTATGTGTCTGAGGATATTTTCCCACCGGTTAATCGACGTGTGACACGAGTGGGTGCTTTTAAATCGCTAATATAATAGTGAAAGAAAAATAATGATAATGTTGCACACACAAATCACACACATGTGGGAAAGAATGATGCTTTTAAACAACACTAAACCGCCATTAGGTGTCGCCAGGCATCCATCTTAATAAGCGAGTCATTGATTCATTCGTTCAAACGATTCGTTCGAATGAGTCGATCATGATTAAGACAGATGTTTATGGATTGATCATTCAATCTTTGAGTCAACCGATTCGTTAAAAATGCTGAATCGTTCAGTTATGAGAAAACACGTGAGCACGTTCTGCCGTGATCTTTGTTTAACTATTTTCGCTGCTGAAACAGAACAAAAACAGTCAACATTGCATCTAAAATGTAAGTGACTTAATTGTAACTGTTTATTAACCTGTTGTATGAAATCTAGGGGTGGGAGAAAAAAATTATTCTTAGATGCATCGCGATGCGGACGTGGACGATTCTGAATCGATTCACAAATGTCAAAAAATAGATTCTGTAAAAAAAATATTTTTCTAATAACGTAATATTGACGGAAGGCAAAAGGCGGAACTCTAAGCGGACGTGCGTGCAGTCTGTGGCGCGCACATAACAGAGAAGTTTCTTCTGCTCACCAAGGCTGCATTTATTTGATTAAAAATACAAACAAAAACAGTAATATTGTAAAATATTATTCCAATTTAAAACAGCTGCTTTCTATTTTAATATATTTTAAACTGTTATTTATTCCTGTGATCAAAGCTGAGTTTTCAGCATCATTACTCCAGTCGTCACTGTCACATGATCCTTCAGAAATTATTCTAATATGATGATTGATACTCAAGAAACATTCATTATTATTTTAAATGTCGAAAACAGTTGTTTACAGTCTTTGATGAATAGAAAGTTCAAAAGAACAGCATTTATCTGAAATCTAAAGCTTTTGTAACGTTAAACACTACCGCTCAAAAGTTTTGGGTTAGTAATAATTAAAATTTTATTTTTGGGGGAAGAAATAAAATAAATCAGTACTTTTATTTATGAAGGATGAGTTAAACTGATCAACAGTTACAGTAAAGACATTTATAATGTTAAAAAATATATATATATATTTGAAATATATGCTGTTCTTTTGAACTTTACATCCATCAAAGCATTTAAAAAAAAAAAAAATCTGTACACAACTGTTTTCAACATTTAAAATAATAATGAATATTTATTGAGCATCAATCATCATATTAGTATGATTTCTGAAGGATCATGTGACACTGAAGACTGGAGTAATGATGCTGAAAACTCAACTTTGATCACAGAAATGAATTACTATGTAAAATATTTTAAAATTGAAAACAGCTGTTTTAAATTGGAATAATATTTCACAATATTACTGTTTTTGTTTGTATTTTTAATCAATAAATGCAGCCTTGGTGAGGAGAAGAGACTTCTCCTAAAAACATTAAAAATCTTCCTGACCCCAAACTTTTGAACGGTATATATATATATATATATATATATATATATATATATATATATACATATATATGTATGTATGTATGTATGTATATATATATATATATATATATATATATATATATATATATATATATATATATATATATACATACATATACATATACATATATATATATATATATATATATATATATATGTATGTGTGTGTATGTATGTATGTATATATATATATATATATATATATATATATAAATATAGCTGCGAGCAGCGATGGAGGGCCAAAGCCGGCGGTACCGCCACCCCGGTGCCTTTAGGTAACTAAAGGCACCGGGGTTGCGGTGCCACCGGCTTGGGCCCGTAATCGCTGCTCGCAGCTATATTTATTATTATTATTATTAGGGCCCGAGCACCGATGGTGTGAGGACCCTCTTGGAATTGCTCTGTTTATTATTATTATTATTATTATTATTATTATTCTTCTCCGCATTGAATTGCATTTTTGAGGGCCTAAACATGCGCGAAAACTCACGAAACTTTGCACACGCGTCAGAATTGGCGAAAATTTACATCTGATATAGGTTTCAGAATTGGACGGGGCAAAATGGCTCGATAGCGCCACCTATAAAAGTTCAACGGAGTGCGCCTCCCGCAACGTTCAACGTACGTGCACGAAATTCGGTACATACGTGTAATGACCTAATACCTACAAAAAAGTCTCTTGGAGCATAGCCCTAAACACAACAGGAAGTCAGCCATTTTGAACTTCCTCTCAGATTTTTGTGCAGTTTTTGCCATTTTCAGGCCTCGTACTTTAACGAACTCCTCCTACAGTTTTAATCTGATCATCTTCAAATTTGGTGAGTGTAATCTTAAGGCCTTTGCGACGTTAAATTGCGAAGATCTTGAGTTTTCGTCGAAGGGCGGGTCCTCGGCGGCCTTACAAATTTCGATGTTTCGCCATGAAACAGGAAGTTGCTGTAACTCAGGCATGGAATGTCCAATCTGCCCCAAACTTCACACGTTTGATAAGAGTTCTGTCCTGAACACATGGCCATGCTCATATTCAGTTATAGTCATAGCGCCACCTGCTGGCAACAGGAAGTGACATGTTTAACACTGTTATGGACTCCTAATAACATATAAAAAAGTGCCAGCAAGTGCTAAACATGCTAACAACATACTAGAAGCATGCTAAAACATGCTAGCAAACTCTTAGCTAAGTGCTAAAGCATGCTATTATTGCAATTAAATAGGAATTTGCTGTAACTCAGGCATGGAATGTCCAATCTGCCCCAAACTTCACACTTTTGATAAGCGTTCTGTCCTGAACACATCTACATGAGAATATTCAGTTATAGTAATAGCGCCACCTACTGGCAACAGGAAGTGTCATGTTTAACACGTTGATGCCATTCTAGCAACATGTTAAAAATGCCATTGAGGTCTAAACATGCTAGAAACATGTTAAAACATGCTAGCTAATGTTAAAACATGCTAGCAATACTTAGCTAAGTGGTAAAGCATGCTAATTCAATGAAACAGGATGTTGTTGTTACTCAAGAAGGCAATGTCCAATATGCGCCAAACTTCACACTTTTAATAAACGTTCTGTCCTGAACACATGACCATGCTCATATTCAGTTACAGTCATAGTGCCACCTGCTGGCAACAGGAAGTGACATGTTAAACACTGTTGTGGACATATAAAAACATATAAAAAAGTGCCAGCAAGTGCTAAACATGCTAACAACATAGTAGAAACATGCTAAAACATGCTAGCAAACACTTAGCTAAGTGCTAAAGCATGCTATTGCTGCAATTAAATAGGAATTTGCTGTAACACAGGCATGGAATGTCCAATCTGCCCCAAACTTCACACGTTTGATAAGAGTCATGGCCTGAACACATCTACATGAGAATATTCAGTTATAGTAATAGCGCCACCTGCTGTCAACAGGAAGTGACATGTTTAACACTGTTGTGGTCTCCTAATAACATATATAAAAGAGCCAGCAAGTGCTAAACAGGTTAGCAACATACTAGAAACATGCTAGCAAACACTTAGCTAAGTGATAAAGCATGCTATTACTGCAATTAAATAGGAATTTGCTGTAACTCAGGCATGGAACGTCCAATCTGCCCCAAACTTCACATGTTTGATAAGAATCATGGCCTGAACGCATGCCTATGCTCAAATTCAGTTATAGTAATAGCGCCACCTACTGGCAACAGGAAGTGACATGTTTAACACGTTGATGCCGTTCTAGCAACATGTTAAAAATGCCATTGAGTTCTAAACATGCTAGAAACATATTAAAACATGCTAGCAATACGTAGCTAAGTGCTAAAGCATGCTAATTCAATGAAACAGGACTTTGTTGTTACTCAAGAAGGCAATGTACAATCTACCCCAAACGTCACACGTTTGATAAGAGTTATCTCTTGAACACATGTCCATGCTCATATTTAGTTATAGTCATAGCGCCACCTGCTGGCAACAGGAAGTGACGTTTAACACTGTTCTTGACTCCTAATAACATATAAAAAAATGCCAGTAGGTGCTAAACATGCTACCAACATACTAGAGACATGCTAAAACATAATAGCAAACACTTAGCTAAGTGCTAAAGAATGATATTACTGCAATTAAATATGAATTTGCTGTAACTCAGGCATGGAATGTCCAATCTGCCCCAAACTTCACACTTTTGATAAGAGTCATGGCCTGAACACATCTACATGAGAATGTTCAGTTATAGTAATAGCGCCACCAACTGGCAACAGGAAGTGACATGTTTAACACGTTGATGCCGTTCTAGCAACATGTTAAAACATGCTAACAATGCTTAGCTAAGTTCTAAAGAATGCTAATTCAATGAAACATGACTTTGTTGTTACTCAAGAAGGCAATGTCCAATTTGCACCAAACTTCACATGTTTGATAAGAGTTCTGTCCTGAACACACATCCATGCTCATATTCAGTTATAGTCATAACGCCACCTACTGGCAACAGAAACTGACATGGTTAACACCGTGCAGTACTAACCACATAATTATTGTGTACTAAGCATGCTAGAAACAGACTGAACATGCTAGCAACACTTAGCTGAGTCATGAAGCATGCTATTATCACCATTATACAAAACATTTTGTAACTGACTTTGACATACTCTTATTATATATACCTCCTTAAATGTACATTGCCCAACCATGCTCTGTCTTCCTAAAGCCACCGAGTGTTGATGGCACGGGTGCGAGGGCCCTTTCATCGCTGCTTGCAGCTTTAATTATTATTATTATTATTATTTTGTCAACCTTTCGGGCACTTTTGGGGCCCTTAACATGCTCGAAAACTCTTGAAACTTTGCACACAGGTCAGAACCCGCGGCCATCAGGGCCGGGCTGAAGCTGGTACCCGGGCGTGGCAGGGGGGCTCGACAGCGCCCCCTGGAACGGGATCCGAACACGTGTCCATAAATCAAACACGCTTGCATGTAATAATATGAAACTCGGTACACATGTAGATCTCATCGGGCCGAACAACTTTCGTGCTCTAAGTTTTACGCCAGCCCAACAGGAAGTCGGCTATTATGGGTTGTTTGGAAACGCATGGTCTGGTATTTGAAACACTTCTCCTAGGGAATTCACCCGATCACCACTAAACTCGGTGGGAATGAAGTCAAGACATTGAGGATGCTAAATTGCGGACGGATTTTTGATATCTCAAACGGTTTGGCCGTGGCGAGGAAACAAATTTATGGCGAATAATGGAAACAGGAAGTGTGTTATAACTTCTGCATACATTAACTGATCTTGATGAAACTTCAGCAGTGTGTTCGTGGTAAGAGGCCGATCACATGGATGTGACTATTGTGAGTCAAAGTTATAGCGCCACCAACTGGCAGCAGGAAGTGTGTCACTTTCAAAATGCTTTTGACAAAAGTGGGGGGGTTACTTTTAACTACAGTAAAGAAAAAATAGTTTGTATATTGTTCTCATCAAGCCGGACAACTTTCTAATTTACATTCAATAGCTCTGGCCATCAGGAAGTCAGATATTTTGGTCTGAATGTGAATTTTTTTGCAAAATCAGCCTCTGAATTTTTAGCCACTCCTCTTAAACTATTTATTTTATTCGTACCAAACTTTTTCAACATGATGAAACTACATTAAATATGCTAAATTGTGAATGGATAATAAATATCTCAAACGGTTTTGCTATGGCGAGGGATTAAAGTAAAAATCTTCTAAAAATGTAATTATATACCATTTATTTCTATATAAAAGTATACAAATATCACAACTAAACCCATTTTATTCTGTTTTTGCAATTCAAGAAGAATGAAAAAGTTAAAAACAGGCTATTTAGTGCTATTTGGTTCAACAAAAAAGCAAACATAGGGCTATACTGCCCTCTTGTGTCCAAAAGGACATCAAAATAGTATATAAAACTTTTTACCAGGTAGGCCAATATTGTATTTAAATATACATTTATTAGGTATGTGTCTGAGGATATTTTCCCACCGGTTAATCGACGTGTGATACGAGTGGGTGCTTTTAAATCGCTAATATAATAGTGAAAGTAAAAAAACGGACGTCCGCACGGACATTGATAATGGTGCACGTTGGAAAGAATGATACTTTTAAACATAACACTAAACCGCCATTAGGTGTCGCCAGGCGACCATCTTAATGAGCGAGTCATTGATTCATTCGTTCAAATGATTCGTTCCAATGACTGAGTCATTCATGATTGAGACAGATGTTTATGGATTGACCATTGAATCTTTGAGTCAAGCGATTCGTTTCAAAATGCTGAATCATTCAGTAATGAGAAAACAAGTTGCTGTGATCTTTGTTTAACTATTTTTGCTGCTGAAACAGAACAAAAACAGTCAATATTGCATCTAAAATGTAAGTGACTTAATTGTAACTGTTTATTAACCTGTTGTATGAAATCAATGTCACAGTTTCAATCGTGATTGTATTCAGGAAATAGTTGCCTACTCGTCAAGTGAGGTTGCTTAACTCTATCATATGTTATAAAATATAAAAAAACTCCATATTTGTAATTTTTATAGTCAGTATGTTGTTAACTGGGTTGCTTTTTTGTGTGCTGCGCTCATTTGTTTACAATTCTCCTGGAGAAGCAGCATGAGCCTCAGCAGTGCAACCTTGTTACCATTGATCAGTAATACATTTATTATTAACTGATGATTGCAACTTAAAATGAATGTAATGAAATTAGAATAATCTCTCGTTTTAGTGATTCCCAAGTTATTTTTTTGTTATTGACGTTCTAATCAGGCTATACTCTGGTCGGGCAAGTAAAATTCTCTTTCAGGTAGGCCTATTGTATTTATATATAAATATATTAGGGATGTGACTGTGATAACATTTTCCCACCGGTTAATCGACGTGTGACACCACTGAGCGCTTTTAAATCGCTAACTATAGTATACTATATACTAGTAAAATACAGACGTCCGCACAGACATTGATAATGGTGCGGAGTAGAGCGAGCATTTTCAATTTATTCCTATGGATGTAGGAACTAACTAACTAACTAAAACATTTTATTTATGTTTTTGTGTCCACTGTTCAACCGCAACCGCGTCACACACACATTCCAGAATTGCAATCTTGACATCGCAGCCTGTTCATTATAGCCCTAATACAATATAATAATAAAAATAGTCAACCTAACATAAACGAATTACACTGCTCTGTTTAAATAGTCAGTAGTACAATCTGTACCATTTACAGTAAGCAGAGCTCCACTGTGATGTTTCCAAGAACATTTTCGCGCGTGTGAAGAGGATGATTTTTTCCATCGATATTGGAACACGAGTGAAGTACAAAGCCTATAATAAAGAATAGTTTAGCATCCAAATACATCGCAAATATTGAAACATTTTGATTCTAATGAGAGGGTTACGTGAGACCAACACTGCTTACTTTCGTTTTTATTTTTACATTAAATTTAAAGGATTTGTTGTGGAATATTTTGGGTGTATCATAAAATCAGAATAAGGTAAGACAAGTAAAATTTTCTGTCTTATATTTATATATATATATATACGTATATATATAAGTATATATATATATATATATATATATATGTGTGTGTGTATGTGTGTGTGTGTGTGTATATATAGATATTTATATACATATATATATATATGTATATATATAGATATTTATATATATATATATATATATATATATATATATATATATATATATATATATATATATATGTGTGTATATATGTGTGTGTGTGTGTGTGTGTGTGTATATATATATATATATATAAATATAGCTGCGAGCAGCGATGGAGGGCCAAAGCCGGTGGCACCGCCATCCCCGGTGCCTTTAACTCGGTACACATGTAGATCTCATCGGGCCGAACAACTTTCGTGCTCTAAGTTTTACGCCAGCCCAACAGGAAGTCGGCTATTATGGGTTGTTTGGAAACGCATGGTCTGGTATTTGAAACACTTCTCCTAGGGAATTCACCCGATCGCCACTAAACTCGGTGGGAATGAAGTCAAGACATTGAGGATGCTAAATTGCGGACGGATTTTTGATATCTCAAACGGTTTGGCCGTGGCGAGGAAACAAATTTATGGCGAATAATGGAAACAGGAAGTGTGTTATAACTTCTGCATACATTAACTGATCTTGATGAAACTTCAGCAGTGTGTTCGTGGTAAGAGGCCGATCACATGGATGTGACTATTGTGAGTCAAAGTTATAGCGCCACCAACTGGCAGCAGGAATATGTCACTTTCAAAATGCTTTGAAATCACCCTCTTATTTTTACCCGATTTGCTTCAAACTTTATGTGTATAATGTAAACACACGGCAGATGTAGACCTGTGAAAGGATTTTTGATATCTTTAATACTGTTGCCTTGGCAACGCTTCAAACTTTAATATTCTTTTTTGATGCTTTTGAAACTCTTAACATACTTGAAATTGGATGAAACTCGACAGACACATCACATTTATTAGCCAGTAGACATGTGCAAAGTTTCAGAAACGGGCGTGGTGAGGGGCTCAGTAGCGCCACCTTTAGTCATAAGTGGGGGGGTTAGTTTTATCAACAGCAACAAAACTTGGTATGTGTATTGTTCTCATCAAGACGGACAACTTTCTAATTGACATTAACTACCTCCGACCAACAGGAAGAGAGATATTTTGGTTTGAATGTGGATTTTCTGAAGAATTTTCTCTCCCTCTCTCTGTGTCTCTGTGTGTGAGAGGGGAGGGGGGAATTTTACTATTGCTTTTATATTGTTAATCAAGGTTTCAGGGGCTTTTGGGGTCCTTAACGTGCTCAAAAACTCTTGAAACTTTGCACACAAGTCAGAACCCCCTGCCATCAGGGACAGGCTGAAGCTGGTACCCGGGCGTGGCAGGGGGGCTCAACAGCGCCCCCTTGAACGGGGTCCCAAAACTTGGTCCATAGATCAAACACGCTTGCATGAATTAATATGAAACTCGGTACACATATAGATCTCATCGGGCCGAACAACTTTACCCCGGTCAAGTTTTACGCCAGCCCAACAGGAAGTCGGCTATTATTGGTTGTTTGGAAAAAGCTTCCTGTGGAATGTGAAGTACTCCTCCTAGAAAATTCACCGTGTCCCCTCCAAACTCGGTGTGCATGTAGTCAAGACTTTGAGGATGCTAAATTGCGGACGGATTTTTGATATCTCGAACGGTTTGGCCGTGGCGAGGAATCGAATTTATGGCGAGAAAAGAGAAACACGAAGTGGAATAACTTCTGCATACATTAACTGATCTTGATGAAACTTCAGCAGTGTGTTCGTAGTAAGAGGCCGATCAGATGGATGTAACTATTGTGATTCAAAGTTATAGCGCCACCAACTGGCAGCAGGAAGTGTGTCACTTTCAACATGCTTTTGACAAAAGTGGGGGGGTTAGTTTTAACTCCAGTAAAAAAAACTCAGTTCATATATTGATCTCATCGACCCGGACAACTTTCTAATTTAAAGTCATTAGCTCTGACCATCAGGAAGTCAGATATTTTGGTCTGAATGTGGATTTTTTTGCAAAATCAGCCTCTGAATTTTTAGCCACCTTTATCTAAGTGGTTATTTTATTCCCACCAAACTTTTTCAACATGATAAAAATATATTAATGATGCTAAATTGTGAACGGATAATAAATATCTCAAACGGTTTTGCTATGGCGAGGGATTAAAGTAATGTCAAAAAAGTAAACACTAAAAGGCTCATATATTCTAAAAATTTAATTATACACCATTTATTACTACATAAAAGTATACAAATATCAGAACTTAACTCATTTTATTCTTTTTTTTTCAATTTAAGAATGAAGTTTAAGTTTAAAAACGGCCAGAATGGTTGTTTAGTCTAAACAATAAATAAATAAAGTCAAACATAGTGTTATACTGCCCTCTTGTGTTCAAAATCAGGTAGGCCTATTATATCTATATAAAAATATACTAGGTGACGGTGAGAATATTTTACCACCGGTTAACTGACGTGTGACACTGCTGGGGGCTTTTTAATCGCTAACTTAAAAACGAAAGTAAAATATGTTCGTCCGCACGGACATTGATAATGGTGCGGAGCAGAGCGAGCGTTTTCAATAAATTCCTATGGAAGGAGGAATGACCTAAGAAACATTGACTCTGTTCTGCTCGTTCCTCGCTGAGGACGCGCACCATTATAAATGCCTGTGCAGCCGTGAGCATTTTAGTTTCATTTTCGGGGCGGATTGCTTGAATGTATTTAAAAAAAGCACAATGTTGTGTTTTATTGCTACTGTACAAAAATATAAGTTAACACTTTGCAGTTTGAATGATGTTCTGAACAAAATGACAGAGTATGTTTTTATGTGTCCACTGTTGAATCGCGCCCTCGTTTTAGTGATTCCCAAGTTATTTTTTCATTTAAGTTTTTTTCATTGTTCTAATCAGGTCAGGCAAGTAAAATTATCTGTGTCTTATCCCTTACATTTTTATATAATTATATAAATATATAATACACTACTGTTCAAAAATTTGGCGTCAGTAAGATTTTTAAGCAAAGTTTCTTCTGCTCACCAAGGCTGCATTTATTTGATTAAAAATACAAACAAAAACAGTAATATTGTAAAATAGTATTCCAATTTAAAACAGCTGCTTTCTATTTTAATATATTTTAAACTGTTATTTATTCCTCTGATCAAAGCTGAGTTTTCAGCATTATTATTCCAGTCGTCACTGTCACATGATCCTTCAGAAATTATTCTAATATGATGATTGATGCTCAAGAAACATTCATTATTATTTTAAATGTCGAAAACAGTTATGTACAGTCTTTGATGAATAGAAAGTTCAAAAGAACAGCATTTATCTGAAATCTAAAGCTTTTGTAACATTAAACACTACCGTTCAGAAGTTTGGGGTCAGTAATAATTTTAATTTTATTTTGGGGGGAAAGAAATAAAATAAATCAATACTTGTATTCATCGAGAATGAGTTAAACTGATAAAAAGTTACAGTACAGACATTTATAATGTTAAAAAAAATTATATTTGAAATAAATGCTGTTCTTTTGAACTTTACATTCATCAACGCATTTTGAAAAAAAATCTGTACACAACTGTTTTCAACATTGAAAATAATAATTAATATTTATTGACCATCAATCATCATATTAGAATGGTTTCTGAAGGATCATGTGACACTGAAGACGGGAGTAATGATGCTGAAAACTCAGCTTTGATCACATAAATTATTTACAGTATAAAATATTTTAAAATAGAAAACAGCTGTTTTAAATTGGAATAATATTTCACAATATTACTGTTTTTGTTTGTATTTTTAATCAAATAAATGCAGCCTTGGTGAGCAGAAGAGACTTCTCCTAAAAACATATAAAAATCTTCCTTACCCCAAACTTTTGAACGTAATATATATATATATATATATATATATATATATTTGTATAATATATATATATGTATATATATATATATATATATATATAAGCAGCGATGGAGGGCCCAAGGCGGTGACACCGCCACCCCGGTGGCTTTAGTGTAACTAAAGGCACCAGGGTGGCGGTGCCACCGGCTTGGGCCCGCAATCGCTGCTCGCAGCTATATTTATTATTATTTTTCTTACGACTATTTAGGCATTTTTGGGGCCCTTAACATGCTCAAAAACTCTTGAAACTTTGCACACGAGTCAGAACCCGCTGCCATCAGGGCCGGGCTGAAGCTGGTACCCGGGCGTGGCAGGGGGGCTCGACAGCGCCCCCTGGAACAGGGTCCGAAAACTTGGTCCATAAATCAAACACGCTTGCATGTAATAATATGAAACTCGGTACACATATAGATCTCATCGGGCCGCACAACTTTCATGCTCTAAGTTTTACGCCAGCCCAACAGGAAGTCGACTATTTAGGGTTGTTTGGAAATGCATGCTTAGGAATTTGAAACACTTCTCTTAGGGAATTCACCCGGTCAGCACCAAACTCTTTGTGCATGAAGTCAAGACATTGAGGATGAAAAATTGCCAGGGGATTTTTGATATCTCGAACGGTTTGGCTGTGGCGAGGAAACGAATTTATGGCGAATAATGGGACACAGGAAGTGTATTATAACTTCTGCATACATTGACGGATCTTGATAAAACTTCAGCAGTGTGTTCGTGGTCAGAGGCTGATCACATTGATGTGACTATTGTGAGTCAAAATTATAGCGCCACCTACTGGCAGCAAGAAGTGTGTCACTTTCAAAATGCTTTGAAATCACCCTCTTATTTTTACCCGATTTGCTTCAAACTTTATCTGTATAATGTAAACACACGGCAGATGTAGACCTGTGAAAGGATTATTGATATCTTAGATACTGTTGCCGTGGCAACGCATCAAACTTTAATTTTCTTTTTGGATGCTTTTGAGACTCTTAAGATGCTTGAAATTGGATGAAACTCGACAGACACATCACATTTATTAGCCCGTAGACATGTGCAAAGTTTCAGAAACGGGCGTGGTGAGGGGCTCAGTAGCGCCACCTTTAGTCATAAATGGGGCGGTTAGTTTTATCAACAGCAACAAAACTTGGTATGTGTATTGTTCTCATCAAGACGGACAACTTTCTAATTGACATTAACCATCTCCGACCAACAGGAAGAGAGATATTTTGGTTTGAATGTGGATTTTCTGAAGAATTTTCTCTCCCTCTCTCTGTGTCTGTGTGTGTGTGAGGGGAGGGGGGGGATTTGACTATTGCTTTTATATTGTTAATCAAGGTTTCAGGGGCTTTTGGGGTCCTTAACATGCTCAAAAACTCTTGAAACTTTGCACACAGGTCAGAACCCTCGGCCATCAGGGCCGGGCTGAAGCTGGTACCCGGGCGTGGCTGGGGGGCTCAACAGCGCCCCCTTGAACGGGGTTCTAAAACTTGATCCATATATCAAACACGCTTGCATGAATTAATATGAAACTCGGTACACATATAGATCTCATCGGGCCGAACAACTTTACCCCGGTCAAGTGTTACGCTAGCCCAACAGGAAGTCGGCTATTATGGGTTGTTTGGAAAACGCTTGCTGTGGAATGTGAAATACTCCTCCTAGAAAATTCACCGTGTCCCCTTCAAACTCGGTGTGCATGTAGTCAAGACTTTGAGGATGCTAAATTGCGGACGGATTTTTGATATCTCGAACGGTTTGGCTGTGGCGAGGAATCGAATTTATGGCGAGAAAAGAGAAACACGGAAGTGGAATAACTTCTGCATACATTAACTGATCTTGATGAAACTTCAGCAGTGTGTTCGTGGTAAGAGGCCGATCAGATGGATGTAGCTATTGTGAGTCAAAGTTATAGCGCCACCAACTGGCAGCAGGAAGTGTGTCACTTTCAACATGCTTTTGACAAAAGTGGGGGGGTTACTTTTAACTACAGTAAAGAAAAAATAGTTTGTATATTGTTCTCATCAAGCCGGACAACTTTCTAATTTACATTCAATAGCTCTGGCCATCAGGAAGTCAGATATTTTGGTCTGAATGTGAATTTTTTTGCAAAATCAGCCTCTGAATTTTTAGCCACTCCTCTTAAACTATTTATTTTATTCGTACCAAACTTTTTCAACATGATGAAACTACATTAAATATGCTAAATTGTGAATGGATAATAAATATCTCAAACGGTTTTGCTATGGCGAGGGATAAAAGTAAAAATCTTCTAAAAATGTAATTATATACCATTTATTTCTATATAAAAGAATGCAAATATCACAACTAAACCCATTTTATTCTGTTTTTGCAATTCAAGAAGAATGAAAAAGTTAAAACAGGCTATTTAGTGCTATTTGGTTCAACAAAAAAGCAAACATAGGGCTATACTGCCCTCTTGTGTCCAAAAGGACATCAAAATAGTATATAAAACTTTTTACCAGGTAGGCCAATATTGTATTTAAATATACATTTATTAGGTATGTGTCTGAGGATATTTTCCCACCGGTTAATCGACGTGTGACACGAGTGGGTGCTTTTAAATCGCTAATATAATAGTGAAAGAAAAATAATGATAATGTTGCACACACAAATCACACACATGTGGGAAAGAATAAACAACACTAAACCGCCATTAGGTGTCGCCAGGCATCCATCTTAATAAGCGAGTCATTGATTCATTCGTTCAAACGATTCGTTCGAATGAGTCGATCATGATTAAGACAGATGTTTATGGATTGATCATTCAATCTTTGATTCAACCGATTCGTTTAAAATGCTGAATCGTTCAGTTATGAGAAAACACGTGATAAGTGATGGTTCTGCCGTGATCTTTGTTGAACTATTTTCGCTGCTGAAACAGAACAAAAACAGTCACATTGCATCTAAAATGTAAGTGACTTAATTGTAACTGTTTATTTGTATGAAATCTAGGGGTGGGAGAAAAAAATTATTCTTAGATGCATCGCGATGCGGACGTGGACGATTCTGAATCGATTCACAAATGTCAAAAAATCGATTCTCTAAAAAAATATTTTTCTAATAACGTAATATTGACGGAAGGCAAAAGGCGGAACTCTAAGCGGACGTGCGTGCAGTCTGTGGCGCGCACATAACAGAGAAGTTTCTTCTGCTCACCAAGGCTGCATATATTTGATTAAAAATACAAACAAAAACAGTAATATTGTAAAATATTATTCCAATTTAAAACAGCTGCTTTCTATTTTAATATATTTTAAACTGTTATTTATTCCTGTGATCAAAGCTGAGTTTTCAGCATCATTACTCCAGTCGTCACTGTCACATGATCCTTCAGAAATTATTCTAATATGATGATTGATACTCAAGAAACATTCATTATTATTTTAAATGTCGAAAACAGTTGTGTACAGTCTTTGATGAATAGAAAGTTCAAAAGAACAGCATTTATCTGAAATCTAAAGCTTTTGTAACGTTAAACACTACCGCTCAAAAGTTTTGGGTTAGTAATAATTAAAATGTTATTTTTGGGGTAAATAAATAAAATAAATCAGTACTTTTATTTATGAAGGATGTGATCAACAGTTACAGTAAAGACATTTATAATGTTAAAAAAATATATATTTGAAATATATGCTGTTCTTTTGAACTAACATTCATCAAAGCATTTTGAAAAAAAAAATCTGTACACAACTGTTTTCAACATTGAAAATAATAATGAATATTTATTGAGCATCAATCATCATATTAGTATGATTTCTGAAGGATCATGTGACACTGAAGACTGGAGTAATGATGCTGAAAACTCAACTTTGATCACAGAAATGAATTACTATGTAAAATATTTAAAAATTGAAAACAGCTGTTTTAAATTGGAATAATATTTCACAATATTACTGTTTTTGTTTGTATTTTTAATCAATAAATGCAGCCTTGGTGAGCAGAAGAGACTTCTCCTAAAAACATTAAAAATCTTACTGACCCCAAACTTTTGAACAATAATATATATATATATATATATACATATATATGTATGTGTGTGTATGTATGTATATATATATATAAATATAGCTGCGAGCAGCGATGGAGGGCCCAAGCCGGCGGTACCGCCACCCCGGTGCCTTTAGGTAACTAAAGGCACCGGGGTTGCGGTGCCACCGGCTTGGGCCCGTAATCGCTGCTCGCAGCTATATTTATATATATATATATATTTATTATTATTGTTCAAGGGTTCGGGGGCTTTTGGGGCCTTTAACGTGCTCAAAAACTCATGAAACTTTGCACACAGGTCAGAAGCTGCGGCCATTAGGGCCGGGCTGAAGATGGTACCTGGGCGTGGCAGGGGGGCTCGACAGCGCCCCCTTGAATGGGGTCCGAGTGCGGTCCGAAAACTTGGTCCATATACCAAACACACTTGCATGAATTAATATGAAACTCGGTACACATATAGATCTTATTGGGCTGAACAACTTTCGTGCTCTAAGTTTTACGCCAGCCCAACAGGAAGTCGGCTATTATGGGTTGTTTGGAAAACGCATGCTGTGGAATTTGATGTACTCCTCCTAGGAAATTCATCCATTCGCCTCCAAACTCGGTGTGCATGAAGTCAAGAAATTGAGGATGCTAAATTGCGGACGGATTTTTGATATCTCGAACGGTTTGGCCAAGGCGAGGAAACGAATTTATGGCGAATAATGGGACACAGGAAGTGTATTATAACTTCTGCATACATTGACTGATCTTGATGAAACTTCAGCAGTGTGTTCGTGGTCAGAGGCCGATCACATTGATGTGACTATTGTGAGTCAAAGTTATAGCGCCACCAACTGGCAGCAGGAAGTGTGTGACTTTCAAAATGCTTTGAAATCACCCTCTTATTTTTACCCGATTTGCTTCAAACTTTATGTGTATAATGTAAACACACGGCAGATGTAGACCTGTGAAAGGATTTTTGATATCTTTAATACTGTTGCCATGGCAACGCTTCAAACTTTAATATTCTTTTTTGATGCTTTTGAGACTCTTAACATACTTGAAATTGGATGAAACTCGACAGACACATCACATTTATTAGCCCGTAGACATGTGCAAAGTTTCAGAAACGGGCGTGGTGAGGGGCTCAGTAGCGCCACCTTTAGTCATAAGTGGGGGGGTTAGTTTTATCAACAGCAACAAAACTTGGTATGTGTATTGTTCTCATCAAGACGGACAACTTTCTAATTTACATGAACTATCTCTGACCAACAGGAAGAGAGATATTTTGGTTTGAATGTGGATTTTCTGAAGAATTTTCTCTCCCTCTCTCTGTGTCTCTGTGTGTGTGAGGGGAGGGGGGGATTTGACTATTGCTTTTATATTGTTAATCAAGGTTTCAGGGGCTTTTGGGGTCCTTAACGTACTCAAAAACTCTTGTAACTTTGCACACAAGTCAGAACCCCCTGCCATCAGGGACGGGCTGAAGCTGGGACCTGGGCGTGGCAGGGGGGCTCAACAGCGCCCCCTTGAACGGGGGTCCCAAAACTTGGTCCATAGATCAAACACGCTTGCATTAATTAATATGAAACTCGGTACACATATAGATCTCATCGGGCCGAACAACTTTCCCCTGGTCAAGTTTTACGCCAGCCCAACAGGAAGTCGGCTATTATGGGTTGTTTGGAAAACGCTTGCTGTGGAATGCGAAGTACTCCTCCTAGAGAATTCATCCAATCCCCACCAAACTCGGTGTGCATGAAGTCAAGACATTGAGGATTCTAAATTGCGGACGGATTTTTGATATCTCGAACGGTTTGGCCGTGGCGAGGAAACTAATTTATGGCGAGAAAAGAGAAACACGAAGTGGTATAACTTCTGCATACATTAACTGATCTTGATGAAACTTCACCAGTGTGTTCGTGGTAAGAGGCCGATCAGATGGATGTAACTATTGTGAGTCAAAGTTATAGCGCCACCAACTGGCAGCAGGAAGTGTGTCACTTTCAAAATGCTTTTGACAAAAGTGGGGGGGTTAGTTTTACCCACAGTTACAAAAATCAGTACGTACATTGGTCTCATCGAGCCGGACAACTTTCTAATATACAGTTATTAGCTTCGACCAATAGGAAGTCAGATATTTTGGTTTGAATGTGGATTTATTTGCAAATTCAGCCTCTGCTTTTTACCCACTCCTGCTAAGTGTTTTTTTTTTTATTCACACCAAACTTTTTTTACACGATGAAAATACATTAAAGATGCTAAATTGTGAACGGATATTAAATATTTCAAACGGTTTTGACATGGCGAGGGATTAAAATAATGTCAAAAAAGGAATCAGAAAACATCTCATATCTTCTTAAAATTTAATTATACACCATTTATTTTTATATAAAATTATACAAATATCAGAACTAAACCGAAACAGAACTAGTTTTGGGTTTATTCAGTTTTTTTCAATTCAAGAATTATGTACAAGTTTAAAATCAGCCAGAATGCGCTATTTAGTAAAAAAAAAGTCACACATAGGGCTATACTGCCCTCTTGTGTTCAAAATCAGGTAGGCCCATTGTATATTGTATTTATATATAAATATATTAGCGATGTGACTGAGAATTTTTTCCCACTGGTTAATCGATATGTGACACCGCGGTGGGGGCTTTTAAATCGCTAACTTAAAGGGATACTCCACTTTAAATTGAAAATTCTGTCATCATATACTCACCCTCATGTTGTTTCAATCCTTTATGAATTTCTTTCTTCTGCTGAACAGAAAGGAAGATATTTAGAAGAATGTCAGTAACCGGACAATTTCTGGTCTCATTGACTTCCATAGTATACATTTTTTCCTACTATGGAAGTCAATGGGATCAGAAACTGTCTGGTTACTGACATTCTTCTAAATATCTTCCTTTCTGTTCAGCAGAAGAAAGAAAATTCATAAAGGATTAAAACAACATGAGGGTGAGTATATGATGACAGAATTTTCATTTTAAAGTGGCGTATCCCTTTAAAAGCGAAAGTGAAATACGGTCGTCCAGTAGGAATGAACTAAAAAACATTCACTCTGTTCTGCTCGTTCCTCGCTGTAGACGCGTTATTGCCCATGCAGCCGTGAGCATTTTAGTTTCATTTAAAAAATAGCGCCATTTCGGGGGTGGGATTGCTTGAATGTTTTTTTACAAAAGCACAATGTTGTGTTTTATTGCGAGTGTACATAAATATAAGTAAACACATTGCAGTTTAAATGATGTCCTGTATGAACAAACCGACGGAGTAGCCTATGTTTTTATGTTTCCACTGTTCGATCGCGCCCACGCCTCACACACACACACACACTGTGCATTCCAGCATTGCAATCTTGACATCGCAGCCGGTTCATTACAGCCGTAATAAAATATAATAATAAATATAAATAGTCAACCTATTTGCAGCAAATGATAGTAGATTTTAGATCAATATATTTGTTTTAATTACAATTTTAATTAACACTAACTTTATTCTCATCTGAATTATAAATAATTTATTTCTGTATAAAATAATACTACCATTAAAAAATACATTTGATTGTCTTTTTTAATCAATGGAGAATGTGTGACTTAAAAATAAACAGATTAGTGCTCGGTTTGAGGACAAGAAATGAAAACCAATGCAATATGATGAATGTCCAAAAACGTTCGCTCTTCTCTGCCCATTCCTCGCCTCGCCATATATATATATATATATTTATATTTATTTATTTTTTGTTACATATATATAATGTATATATATATATATTTTTTTTTGTTACATTTATATATATATATATATATATATATATATAAATATAGCTGCGAGCAGCGATGGAGGGCCCAAGCCGGTGACACCGCCACCCCGGTGGCTTTAGTGTAACTAAAGGCACCAGGGTGGCGGTGCCACCGGCTTGGGCCCGCCATCGCTGCTCGCAGCTATATTTATATATATATATATATATATTTATTATTATTATTATTATTATTATTATTATTGTTCAAGGGTTCGGGGGCTTTTGGGGCCTTTAACGTGCTCAAAAACTCATGAAACTTTGCACACAGGTCAGAAGCTGCGGCCATTAGGGCCGGGCTGAAGATGGTACCTGGGCGTGGCAGGGGGGCTCGACAGCGCCCCCTTGAATGGGGTCCGAGTGCGGTCCGAAAACTTGGTCCATATACCAAACACTCTTGCATGAATTAATATGAAACTCGGTACACATATAGATCTTATTGGGCTGAACAACTTTCGTGCTCTAAGTTTTACGCCAGCCCAAAAGGAAGTCGGCTATTATGGGTTGTTTGGAAAACGCATGCTGTGGAATTTGATGTACTCCTCCTAGGAAATTCATCCATTCGCCTCAAAACTCGGTGTGCATGAAGTCAAGACATTGAGGATGATAAATTGCGGACGGATTTTTGATATCTCGAACGGTTTGGCCAAGGCGAGGAAACGAATTTATGGCGAATAATGGGACACAGGAAGTGTATTATAACTTCTGCATACATTGACTGATCTTGATAAAACTTCAGCAGTGTGTTCGTGGTCAGAGGCCGATCACATTGATGTGACTATTGTGAGTCAAAGTTATAGCGCCACCAACTGGCAGCAGGAAGTGTGTCACTTTCAAAATGCTTTGAAATCAGTGTCTTATTTTTACCCGATTTGCTTCAAACTTTATGTGTACAATGTAGACACACGGCAGATGTAAACCTGTGAAAGGATTATTGATATCTTAGATACTGTTGCCGTGGCAACGCATCAAACTTTAATATTCTTTTTTGATGCTTTTGAGACTCTTAACATACTTGAAATTGCATGAAACTCAACAGACACATCACATTTATTAGCCAGTAGACATGTGCAAAGTTTCAGAAACGGGGGTGGTGGAATGGCTCAGTAGCGCCACCTTTAGTCAAAAATGGGGGTTTAGTTTTTCCTAGAATCACAAAACTTGGTATGTGTATTGTTCTCATCAAGACGGACAACTTTCTAATTTACATGAACCATCTCCGACCAATAGGAAGAGAGATATTTTGGTTTGAATGTGGATTTTCTGAAGAATTTTCTCTCCCTCTCTCTGTGTCTGTGTGTGTGTGAGGGGAGGGGGGGATTTGACTATTGCTTTTATATTGTTAATCAAGGTTTCAGGGGCTTTTGGGGTCCTTAACGTGCTCAAAAACTCTTGAAACTTTGCACACAGGTCAGAACCCACGGCCATCAGGGCCGGGCTGAAGCTGGTACCCGGGCGTGGCTGGGGGGCTCAACAGCGCCCCCTTGAACGGGGTTCTAAAACTTGATCCATATATCAAACACGCTCGCATGAATTAATATGAAACTCGGTACACATATAGATCTCATCGGGCCGAACAACTTTACCCCGGTCAAGTTTTACGCCAGCCCAACAGGAAGTCGGCTATTATGGGTTGTTTGGAAAACGCTTGCTGTGGAATGTGAAATACTCCTCCTAGAAAATTCACCGTGTCCCCTTCAAACTCGGTGGGCATGTAGTCAAGACTTTGAGGATGCTAAATTGCGGACGGATTTTTGATATCTCGAACGGTTTGGCCGTGGCGAGGAATCGAATTAATGGCGAGAAAAGAGAAACACGGAAGTGGAATAACTTCTGCATACATTAACTGATCTTGATGAAACTTCAGCAGTGTGTTCGTGGTAAGAGGCCGATCAGATGGATGTAGCTATTGTGAGTCAAAGTTATAGCGCCACCAACTGGCAGCAGGAAGTGTGTCACTTTCAACATGCTTTTGACAAAAGTGGGGGGGTTAGTTTTAACTACAGTAAAGAAAAAATAGTTTGTATATTGTTCTCATCAAGCCGGACAACTTTCTAATTTACATTCAATAGCTCTGGCCATCAGGAAGTCAGATATTTTGGTCTGAATGTGATTTTTTTTGCAAAATCAGCCTCTGAATTTTTTGCCACTCCTCTTAAACTATTTATTTTATTCGTACCAAACTTTTTCAACATGATGAAACTACATTAAATATGCTAAATTGTGAATGGATAATAAATATCTCAAACGGTTTTGCTATGGCGAGGGATTAAAGTAAAAATCTTCTAAAAATGTAATTATATACCATTTATTTCTATATAAAAGTATACAAATATCACAACTAAACCCATTTTATTCTGTTTTTGCAATTCAAGAAGAATGAAAAAGTTAAAAACAGGCTATTTAGTGCTATTTGGTTCAACAAAAAAGCAAACATAGGGCTATACTGCCCTCTTGTGTCCAAAAGGACATCAAAATAGTATATAAAACTTTTTACCAGGTAGGCCAATATTGTATTTAAATATACATTTATTAGGTATGTGTCTGAGGATATTTTCCCACCGGTTAATCGACGTGTGACACGAGTGGGTGCTTTTAAATCGCTAATATAATAGTGAAAGAAAAATAATGATAATGTTGCACACACAAATCACACACATGTGGGAAAGAATGATGCTTTTAAACAACACTAAACCGCCATTAGGTGTCGCCAGGCATCCATCTTAATAAGCGAGTCATTGATTCATTCGTTCAAACGATTCGTTCGAATGAGTCGATCATGATTAAGACAGATGTTTATGGATTGATCATTCAATCTTTGAGTTAACCGATTCGTTAAAAATGCTGAATCGTTCAGTTATGAGAAAACACGTGATGCGTGATGGTTCTGCCGTGATCTTTGTTTAACTATTTTCGCTGCTGAAACAGAACAAAAACAGTCAACATTGCATCTAAAATGTAAGTGACTTAATTGTAACTGTTTATTAACCTGTTGTATGAAATCTAGGGGTGGGAGAAAAAATTGATTCTTAGATGCATCGCGATGCGGACGTGGACGATTCTGAATCGATTCACAAATGTCAAAAAATCGATTCTCTAAAAAAATATTTTTCTAATAACGTAATATTGACGGAAGGCAAAAGGCGGAACTCTAAGCGGACGTGCGTGCAGTCTGTAGCGCACACATAACAGAGAAGTTTCTTCTGCTCACCAAGGCTGCATTTATTTGATTAAAAATACAAACAAAAACAGTAATATTGTAAAATAGTATTCCAATTTAAAACAGCTGCTTTCTATTTTAATATATTTTAAACTGTTATTTATTCCTGTGATCAAAGCTGAGTTTTCAGCATCATTACTCCAGTCGTCACTGTCACATGATCCTTCAGAAATTATTCTAATATGATGATTGATGCTCAAGAAACATTCATTATTATTTTAAATGTCGAAAACAGTTGTGTACAGTCTTTGATGAATAGAAAGTTCAAAAGAACAGCATTTATCTGAAATCTAAATCTTTTGTAACGTTAAACACTACCGCTCAAAAGTTTGTGGTTAGTAATAATTAAAATTTTATTTTTGGGGGAAAGAAATAAAATAAATCAGTACTTTTATTTATGAAGGATGAGTTAAACTGATCAACAGTTACAGTAAAGACATTTATAATGTTAAAAATATATATATTTGAAATATATGCTGTTCTTTTGAACTTTACATTCATCAAAGCATTTTGAAAAAAAAAAAATCTGTACACAACTGTTTTCAACATTGAAAATAATAATGAATATTTATTGAGCATCAATCATCATATTAGTATGATTTCTGAAGGATCATGTGACACTGAAGACTGGAGTAATGATGCTGAAAACTCAACTTTGATCACAGAAATGAATTACTATGTAAAAAAAAATTTAAATTGAAAACAGCTGTTTTAAATTGGAATAATATTTCACAATATTACTGTTTTTGTTTGTATTTTTAATCAATAAATGCAGCCTTGGTGAGCAGAAGAGACTTCTCCTAAAAACATTAAAAATCTTACTGACCCCAAACTTTTGAACAATAATATATATATATATATATATATATATATATATATACATATATATGTATGTGTGTGTATGTATGTATGTATATATATATATATATATATATAAATATAGCTGCGAGCAGCGATGGAGGGCCAAAGCCGGCGGTACCGCCACCCCGGTGCCTTTAGGTAACTAAAGGCACCGGGGTTGCGGTGCCACCGGCTTGGGCCCGTAATCGCTGCTCGCAGCTATATTTTATTATTATTAGGGCCCAAGCCCTGAAAGGGCGAAGGCCCTATTGTTTTCGGTAGGATTATTGTTTATTATTATTATTTTTTTCTACTTCTCTGGCACTTTTGGGGCCCTTAACGTGCTCGAAAACTCTTGAAACTTTGCACACAGGTCAGAACCCGCGGCCATCAGGGCCGGGCTGAAGCTGGTACCCGGGGCGTGGCAGGGGGGCTCAATAGCGCCCCCTAGAACACAATCTGAAATCTTGGACACATACAAGAACGTATTAGTATGAAACTCGGTACACATATAGATCTCATCAGGCCGAACAACTTCCGCTCTCTATGTTATTATCTCCGCCCAACAGGAAGTCAGCTATTATGGGTTGTTTGAAAAACGTACGCTCTGGAATTTGAAATACTCCTCCTAGAGAATTCATCCAATCCCCTTGAAACTCGGAGTGCATGAAGTCAAGACATTGAGGATGCTAAATTGCGGACGGATTTTTGATATCTCGAACGGTTTGGCCGTGGCGATGAAACGAATTTATAGCGAGAAAAGATAAACAGGAAGTGTGTTATAACTTCTGCATACATTAACTGATCTTGATGAAACTTCCGCAGTGTGTTCGTTGTAAGAGGCCGATCACATGGATGTGACTATTGTGAGTCAAAGTTATAGCGCCACCAACTGGCAGCAGGAAGTGTGTCACTTTCAAAATGCTTTGAAATCACCCTCTTATTTTTACCCGATTTGCTTCAAACTTTGTGTATAATGTAGACACACGGCAGATGTAGACCTGTGAAAGGTTTATTGATATCTTAAATACTGTTGCCGTGGCAACGCATCAAACTTTAATATTCTTTTCAGATGCTTTTGAGACTCTTAACATACTTGAAATTGGATGAAACTCGACAGACACATCACATTTATTAGCCGGTAGACATGTGCAAAGTTTCAGAAACGGGCGTGGTGAGGGGCTCAGTAGCGCCACCTTTAGTCAAAAATGGGGGCTTAGTTTTAAGTAGAGTCACAAAAATTGTTATGTATATTGTTCTCATCAAGCCGGACAACTTTCTAATTTATAGTCATAAGCTGTGACCTACAGGAAGTGAGATATTTTGGTTTGAATGTGATTTTTTGTAGAATTCTCTCCCTCTCTCTCTCTGCCTCTGCGTCTCTGTGTGTGTGAGGGGTGGGGGGATTTGTCTTTTGAGTGAGATTTGTTTAAAATTCCTGTTTTTCAAGGTTTCAGGGGCTTTTGGGGCCTTTAACGTGCTCGAAAACTCTTGAAACTTTGCACACAGGGCAGAACCCGCGGCCATCAGGGCCGGGCTGAAGCTGGTACCCGGGCGTGGCAGGGGGGCTCAACAGCGCCCCCTGGAACGGGATCCGAACACTTGTCCATAAATCAAACACACTTGCATGTAATGATATGAAACTCGGTACACATATAGATCACTTCGGGCTGAACAACTTTCGTGCTCTAAGTTTTACGCCAGCCCAACAGGAAGTCGGCAATTATGGGTTGTTTGGAGAACGCTTGCTGTGGAATGCGAAGTACTCCTCCTAGAGAATTCATCCAATCCCCACCAAACTCGGTGTGCATGAAGTCAAGACATTGAGGATTCTAAATTGCGGACGGATTTTTGATATCTCGAACGGTTTGGCCGTGGCGAGGAAACGAATTTATGGCGAGAAAAGAGAAACACGAAGTGGTATAACTTCTGCATACATTAACGGATCTTGATGAAACTTCACCAGTGTGTTCGTGGTAAGAGGCCGATCAGATGGATGTAACTATTGTGAGTCAAAGTTATAGCGCCACCAACTGGCAGCAGGAAGTGTGTCACTTTCAAAATGCTTTTGACAAAAGTGGGGGGGTTAGTTTTACCCACAGTTTTAAAAATCAGTACGTACATTGGTCTCATCGAGCCGGACAACTTTCTAATATACAGTTATTAGCTTCGACCAATAGGAAGTCAGATATTTTGGTTTGAATGTGGATTTATTTGCAAATTCAGCCTCTGCTTTTTACCCACTCCTGCTAAGTGTTTTTTTTTTTTTTTATTCACACCAAACTTTTTTAACACGATGAAAATACATTAAAGATGCTAAATTGTGAACGGATATTAAATATTTCAAACGGTTTTGACATGGCGAGGGATTAAAATAATGTCAAAAAAGGAATCAGAAAACATCTCATATCTTCTTAAAATTTAATTATACACCATTTATTTTTATATAAAATTATACAAATATCAGAACTAAACCGAAACAGAACTAGTTTTGGGTTTATTCAGTTTTTTTCAATTCAAGAATTATGTACAAGTTTAAAATCAGCCAGAATGCGCTATTTAGTAAAAAAAAAAAAGTCATACATAGGGCTATACTGCCCTCTTGTGTTCAAAATCAGGTAGGCCCATTGTATATTGTATTTATATATAAATATAATAGCGATGTGACTGAGAATTTTTTTCCACTGGTTAATTGATGTGTGACACCGCGGCGGGGGCTTTTAAATCGCTAACTTAAAGGGATACTCCACTTTAAATTGAAAATTCTGTCATCATATACTCACCCTCATGTTGTTTCAATCCTTTATTAATTTCATTCTTCTGCTGAACAGAAAGGAAGATATTTAGAAGAATGTCAGTAACCAGACAGTTTCTGGTCTCATTGACTTCCATAGTATACATTTTTTTCCTACTATGGAAGTCAATGGGATCAGAAACTGTCTGGTTACTGACATTCTCCTAAATATCTTCCTTTCTGTTCAGCAGAAGAAAGAAATTCATAAAGGATTAAAACAACATGAGGGTGAGTATATGATGAGCGAAAGTGAAATACGGACGTCCAGTAGGAATGAACTAAAAAACATTCACTCTGTTCTGCTCATTCCTCGCTGTAGACGTGTTATTGCCCATGCAGCCGTGAGCATTTTAGTTTCATTTAAAAAATAGCGCCATTTCGGGGGTGGGATTGCTTGAATGTTTTTTTACAAAAGCACAATGTTGTGTTTTATTGCGAGTGTACATAAATATAAGTAAACACAGTGCAGTTTAAATGATGTCCTGTATGAACAAACCGACGGAGTAGCCTATGTTTTTATGTTTCCACTGTTCGATCGCGCCCACGCCTCACTCACACACACACACTGTGCATTCCAGCATTGCAATCTTGACATCGCAGCCGGTTCATTACAGCCGTAATAAAATATAATAATAAATATAAATAGTCAACCTATTTGCAGCAAATGATAGTAGATTTTAGATCAATATATTTGTTTTCCTTACAATTTTAATTAACACTAACTTTATTCTCATCTGAATTATAAATAATTTATTTCTGTATAAAATAATACTACCATTAAAAAATACTTTTGATTGTCTTTTTTAATCAATGGAGAATGTGTGACTTAAAAATAAACAGATTAGTGCTCGGTTTGAGGACAAGAAATGAAAACCAATGCAATATGATGAATGTCCAAAAACGTTCGCTCTTCTCTGCCCGTTCCTCGTCTCGTCATATATATATATATATATATATATATATATATATATATATATATATATATATATATGTATATTTATATATAATTTATTTTTTTTGTTACATATATATAATGTATATATAATTTATTTTTTGTTACATATATATATATATATATATATATATATATATATATATATATGTATATATATATATACATATATATATAAATATAGCTGCGAGCAGCGATGGAGGGCCCAAGGCGGTGACACCGCCACCCCGGTGGCTTTAGTGTAACTAAAGGCACCAGGGTGGCGGTGCCACCGGCTTGGGCCCGCAATCGCTGCTCGCAGCTATATTTATTATTATTTTTTCCTACTTCTCGGGCACTTTTGGGGCCCTTAACATGCTCAAAAACTCTTGAAACTTTGCACACGGGTCAGAACCCGCGGCCATCAGGGCCGGGCTGAAGCTGGTACCCGGGCGTGGCAGGGGGGCTCAACAGCGCCCCCTGGAACGGAGTCCGAAAACTTGGTCCATATATCAAACACGCTTATATGAAATAATATGAAACTCGGTACACATATAGATCTCATCGGGCCGAACAACTTCCACACTCTATGTTATTAGCTCCACCCAACAGGAAGTCAGCTATTATGGGTTGTTTGAAAAATGCATCCTCTGGAATTTGAAATACTCCTCCTAGAGAATTCACCCGATAACCACCAAACTCGGTGTGCATGAAGTCAAGACATTGAGGATGAAAAATTGCCAGGGGATTTTTGATATCTCGAACGGTTTGGCCGTGGCGAGGAAACAAATTTATGGCGAGAAAAGAGAAACAGGAAGTGTGTTATAACTTCTGCATACATTGACTGATCTTGATGAAACTTCAGCAGTGTGTTCGATGTAAGAGGCCGATTACATGGATGTGACCTTTGTGAGTCAAAGTTATAGCGCCACCAACTGGCAACAGGAAATGTGTCACTTTCAAAATGCTTTGAAATCACCCTCTTATTTTTACCCGATTTGCTTCAAAGTTTATGTGTATAATGTAAACACACGGCAGATGTAGACCTGTGAAAGGATTTTTGATATCTTTAATACTGTTGCCATGGCAACGCTTCAAACTTTAATATTCTTTTTTGATGCTTTTGAGACTCTTAACATACTTGAAATTGGATGAAACTCGACAGACACATCACATTTATTAGCCCGTAGAAATGTGCAAAGTTTCAGAAACGGGCGTGGTGAGGGGCTCAGTAGCGCCACCTTTAGTCATAAGTGGGGGGGTTAGTTTTATCAACAGCAACAAAACTTGGTATGTGTATTGTTCTCATCAAGACGGACAACTTTCTAATTTACATGTACTATCTCTGACCAACAGGAAGAGAGATATTTTGGTTTGAATGTGGATTTTCTGAAGAATTTTCTCTCCCTCTCTGTGTCTGTGTGTGTGTGAGGGGAGAGGGGGGGGGGGGGGGGGGGATTTGACTATTGCTTTTATATTGTTAATCAAGGTTTCAGGGGCTTTTGGGGTCCTTAACGTGCTCAAAAACTCTTGAAACTTTGCACACACGTCAGAACCCCCTGCCATCAGGGACGGGCCGAAGCTGGTACCCGGGCGTGGCAGGGGGGCTCAACAGCGCCCCCTTGAACGGGGTCCCAAAACTTGGTCCATAGATCAAACACGCTTGCATTAATTAATATGAAACTCGGTACACATATAGATCTCATCGGGCCGAACAACTTTCCCCCGGTCAAGTTTTACGCCAGCCCAACAGGAAGTCGGCTATTATGGGTTGTTTGGAAAACGCTTGCTGTGGAATGCGAAGTACTCCTCCTAGAGAATTCATCCAATCCCCACCAAACTCGGTGTGCATGAAGTCAAGACATTGAGGATTCTAAATTGCGGACAGATTTTTGATATCTCGAACGGTTTGGCCGTGGCGAGGAAACGAATTTATGGCGAGAAAAGAGAAACACGAAGTGGTATAACTTCTGCATACATTAACTGATCTTGATGAAACTTCACCAGTGTGTTCGTGGTAAGAGGCCGATCAGATGGATGTAACTATTGTGAGTCAAAGTTATAGCGCCACCAACTGGCAGCAGAAAGTGTGTCACTTTCAAAATGCTTTTGACAAAAGTGGGGGGGTTAGTTTTACCCACAGTTACAAAAATCAGTACGTACATTGGTCTCATCGAGCCGGACAACTTTCTAATATACAGTTATTAGCTTCGACCAATAGGAAGTCAGATATTTTGGTTTGAATGTGGATTTATTTGCAAATTCAGCCTCTGCTTTTTACCCACTCCTGCTAAGTGTTTTTTTTTTATTCACACCAAACTTTTTTAACACGATGAAAATACATAAAAGATGCTAAATTGTGAACGGATATTAAATATTTCAAACGGTTTTGACATGGTGAGGGATTAAAATAATGTCAAAAAAGGAATCAGAAAACATCTCATATCTTCTTAAAATTTAATTATACACCATTTATTTTTATAGAAAATTATACAAATATCAGAACTAAACCGAAACAGAACTAGTTTTGGGTTTATTCAGTTTTTTCAATTCAAGAATTATGTACAAGTTTAAAATCAGCCAGAATGCGCTATTTAGTAAAAAAAAAAAAGTCATACATAGGGCTATACTGCCCTCTTGTGTTCAAAATCAGGTAGGCCCATTGTATATTGTATTTATATATAAATATAATAGCGATGTGACTGAGAATTTTTCCCACTGGTTAATCGATGTGTGACACCGCGGCGGGGCCTTTTAAATCGCTAACTTAAAGGGATACTCCACTTTAAATTGAAAATTCTGTCATCATATACTCACCTTCATGTTGTTTCAATCCTTTATTAATTTATTTCTTCTGCTGAACAGAAAGGAAGATATTTAGAAGAATGCCAGTAACCAGACAGTTTCTGGTCTCATTGACTTCCATAGTATAATTTTTTTTCCTACTATGGAAGTCAATGGGATCAGAAACTGTCTGGTTACTGACATTCTCCTAAATATCTTCCTTTCTGTTCAGCAGAAGAAAGAAATTCATAAAGGATTAAAACAACATGAGGGTGAGAATATGATGACAGAATTTTCATTTTAAAGTGGAGTATCCCTTTAAAAGCGAAAGTGAAATACGGTCGTCCAGTAGGAATAAACTAAAAAACATTCACTCTGTTCTGCTCGTTTCTCGCTGTAGACGCGTTATTGCCCATGCAGCCGTGAGCATTTTAGTTTCATTTAAAAAATAGCGCCATTTCGGGGGTGGGATTGCTTGAATGTTTTTTTACAAAAGCACAATGTTGTGTTTTATTGCGAGTGTACATAAATATAAGTAAACACAGTGCAGTTTAAATGATGTCCTGTATGAACAAACCGACGGAGTAGCCTATGTTTTTATGTTTCCACTGTTCGATCGTGCCCACGCCTCTCACACACACACACACACACACACACACACACACTGTGCATTCCAGCATTGCAATCTTGACATCGCAGCCGGTTCATTACAGCCGTAATAAAATATAATAATAAATATAAATAGTCAACCTATTTGCAGCAAATGATAGTAGATTTTAGATCAATATATTTGTTTTCCTTACAATTTTAATTAACACTAACTTTATTCTCATCTGAATTATAAATAATTTATTTCTGTATAAAATAATACTACCATTAAAAAATACATTTGATTGTCTTTTTTAATCAATGGAGAATGTGTGACTTAAAAATAAACAGATTAGTGCTCGGTTTGAGGACAAGAAATGAAAACCAATGCAATATGATGAATGTCCAAAAACGTTCACTCTTCTCTGCCCGTTCCTCGCCTCGCCATATTTATATATATATATATATATATATATAATTTTTTTTTTGTTACATATATATATAATGTATATATCTATTTTTTTTGTTACATTTATATATATACAGTGAGGAAAATAAGTATTTGAACACCCTGCTATTTTGCAAGTTCTCCCACTTGGAAATCATGGAGGGGTCTGAAATTGTCATCGTAGGTGCATGTCCACTGTGAGAGACATAATCTAAAAAAAAAAAATCCAGAAATCACAATATATGATTTTTTAACTATTTATTTGTATGATACAGCTGCAAATAAGTATTTGAACACCTGTCTATCAGCTAGAATTCTGACCCTCAAAGACCTGTTAGTCTGCCTTTAAAATGTCCACCTCCACTCCATTTATTATCCTAAATTAGATGCACCTGTTTGAGGTCGTTAGCTGCATAAAGACACCTGTCCACCCCATACAATCAGTAAGAATCCAACTACTAACATGGCCAAGACCAAAGAGCTGTCCAAAGACACTAGAGACAAAATTGTACACCTCCACAAGGCTGGAAAGGGCTATGGGGAAATTGCCAAGCAGCTTGGTGAAAAAAGGTCCACTGTTGGAGCAATCATTAGAAAATGGAAGAAGCTAAACATGACTGTCAATCTCCCTCGGACTGGGGCTCCATGCAAGATCTCACCTCGTGGGGTCTCAATGATCCTGAGAAAGGTGAGAAATCAGCCCAGAACTACACGGGAGGAGCTGGTCAATGACCTGAAAAGAGCTGGGACCACCGTTTCCAAGGTTACTGTTGGTAATACACTAAGACGTCATGGTTTGAAATCATGCATGGCACGGAAGGTTCCCCTGCTTAAACCAGCACATGTCAAGGCCCGTCTTAAATTCGCCAATGACCATTTGGATGATCCAGAGGAGTCATGGGAGAAAGTCATGTGGTCAGATGAGACCAAAATAGAACTTTTTGGTCATAATTCCACTAAACGTGTTTGGAGGAAGAAGAATGATGAGTACCATCCCAAGAACACCATCCCTACTGTGAAGCATGGGGGTGGTAGCATCATGCTTTGGGGGTGTTTTTCTGCACATGGGACAGGGCGACTGCACTGTATTAAGGAGAGGATGACCGGGGCCATGTATTGCGAGATTTTGGGGAACAACCTCCTTCCCTCAGTTAGAGCATTGAAGATGGGTCGACAATGACCCGAAGCACACAGCCAGGATAACCAAGGGGTGGCTCTGTAAGAAGCATATCAAGGTTCTGGCGTGGCCTAGCCAGTCTCCAGACCTAAACCCAATAGAGAATCTTTGGAGGGAGCTCAAACTCCGTGTTTCTCAGCGACAGCCCAGAAACCTGACTGATCTAGAGAAGATCTGTGTGGAGGAGTGGGCCAAAATCCCTCCTGCAGTGTGTGCAAACCTGGTGAAAAACTACAGGAAACGTTTGACCTCTATAATTGCAAACAAAGGCTACTGTACCAAATATTAACATTGATTTTCTCAGGTGTTCAAATACTTATTTGCAGCTGTATCATACAAATAAATAGTTAAAAAATCATACATTGTGATTTCTGGATTTTTTTTTTTAGATTATGTCTCTCACAGTGGACATGCACCTAAGATGACAATTTCAGACCCCTCTATGATTTCTAAGTGGGAGAACTTGCAAAATAGCAGGGTGTTCAAATACTTATTTTCCTCACTGTATATATATATATATATATATAAATATAGCTGCGAGCAGCGATGGAGGGTCCAAGGCGGTGACACCGCCACCCCGGTGGCTTTAGTGTAACTAAAGGCACCAGGGTGGCGGTGCCACCGGCTTGGGCCCGCAATCGCTGCTCGCAGCTATATTTATATATATATATATATATATATATATATTATTTTTTTCTACTTCTCTGGCACTTTTGGGGCCCTTAACGTGCTCGAAAACTCTTGAAACTTTGCACACAGGTCAGAACCCGCGGCCATCAGGGCCGGGCTGAAGCTGGTACCCGGGGCGTGGCAGGGGGGCTCAATAGCGCCCCCTAGAACACAATCTGAAATCTTGGACACATACAAGAACGTATTAGTATGAAACTCGGTACACATATAGATCTCATCAGGCCGAACAACTTCCGTACTCTATGTTATTATCTCCGCCCAACAGGAAGTCAGCTATTATGGGTTGTTTGAAAAACGTACGCTCTGGAATTTGAAATACTCCTCCTAGAGAATTCATCCAATCCCCTCGAAACTCGGAGTGCATGAAGTCAAGACATTGAGGATGCTAAATTGCGGACGGATTTTTGATATCTCGAACGGTTTGGCCGTGGCGAGGACACGAATTTATGGCGAGAAAATAGAAACAGGAAGTGTGTTATAACTTCAGCATACATTGACAGATCTTGATAAAACTTCAGCAGTGTGTTCGTTGTAAGAGGCCGATCACATGGATGTGACTATTGTGAGTCAAAGTTATAGCGCCACCAACTGGCAACAGGAAGTGTGTCACTTTCAAAATGCTTTGAAATCACCCTCTTATTTTTACCCGATTTGCTTCAAACTTTATGTGTATAATGTAAACACACGGGAGATGTAGACCTGTGAAAGGATTTTTTATATCTTTAATACTGTTGCCATGGTAACGCTTCAAACTTTAATATTCTTTTTTGATGCTTTTGAGACTCTTAACATACTTGAAATTGGATGAAACTCGACAGACACATCACATTTATTAGCCCGTAGACATGTGCAAAGTTTCAGAAACGGGCGTGGTGAGGGGCTCAGTAGCGCCACCTTTAGTCAAAAATGGGGGCTTAGTTTTAAGTAGAGTCACAAAAATCGTTATGTATATTGTTCTCATCAAGCCGGACAACTTTCTAATTTATAGTCATAAGCTGTGACCAACAGGAAGTGAGATATTTTGGTTTGAATGTGATTTTTTGGAGAATTCTCTCCCTCTCTCTCTGCCTCTGTGTGTGTGAGGGGTGGGGGGATTTGTCTTTTGAGTGAGATTTGTTTAAAATTCCTGTTTTTCAAGGTTTCAGGGGCTTTTGGGGCCTTTAACGTGCTCGAAAACTCTTGAAACTTTGCACACAGGTCAGAACCCGCGGCCATCAGGGACGGGCTGAAGCTGGTACCCGGGCGTGGCAGGGGGGCTCAACAGCGCCCCCTGGAACGGGATCCGAACACTTGTCCATAAATCAAACACACTTACATGTAATGATATGAAACTCGGTACACATATAGATCTCATCGGGCCGAACAACTTTCGTGCTCTAAGTTTTACGCCAGCCCAAAAGGAAGTCGGCAATTATGGGTTGTTTGGAGAACGCTTGCTGTGGAATTTGAAACACTTCTCCTAGAGAATTCATTAAATCGCCACCAAACTCGGTGTGCATGAAGTCAAGACATTGAGGATGCTAAATTGCGGACGGATTTTTGATATCTCAAACGGTTTGGCCGTGGCGAGGACACGAATTTATGGCGAGAAAAGAGAAACACGAAGTGTTATAACTTCTGCACACATTAACTGATCTTGATGAAACTTCAGCAGTGTGTTCGTGGTAAGAGGCCGATCAGATGGATGTGACTATTGTGAGTCAAAGTTATAGCGCCACCAACTGGCAGCAGGAAGTGTGTCACTTTCAAAATGTTTTTGACAAAAGTGGGGGTGTTAGTTTTACCCACAATTACAAAAATCAGTACGTATATTGGTCTCATCGAGCTGGACAACTTTCTAATTGACAGTTATTAGCTCTGACGAACAGGAAGTCAGATATTTTGGTTTGAATGTGGATTTATTTGCAAATTCAGCCTCTGCATTTTTACCCACTCCTGCTAAGTGGTTTATTTTATTCACACCAAACTTTTTCAACATGATGAAAATACATTAAAGATGCTAAATTGTGAACGGATATTGAATATCTCAAACGGTTTTGATATGGCGAGGGATTAAAATAATGTCAAAAAAGGAATCAGAAAACATCTAATATCTTTAAAAAAAATTATTATACACCATTTATTTTTATATAAAATTATACAAATATCAGAACTAAACCGAAACAGAACTAGTTTTGGGTTTATTCAGTTTTTTCAATTCAAGAATTATGTACAAGTTTAAAATCAGCCAGAATGCGCTATTTAGTAAAAAAAAAGTCATACATAGGGCTATACTGCCCTCTTGTGTTCAAAATCAGGTAGGGCCATTGTATATTGTATTTATATATAAATATATTAGCGATGTGACTGAGAATTTTTTCCCACTTGTTAAAGGTCCCATTCCATGGATTATTTTTATTATTTAATAATGTTTCCAGGGGTGCCCTTATAATGTTAGTATGTTTTTTAGATCAAATTTTTTTATAATTTAGAAATAAAAGGCATATTTCCTAGCCTGATTTTATTCCCTGGTTTGAACACTCTGTTTGAAGGGGCGTGTCTGCTGTGAGACTTCAGTGTAAACGCCCTCTGCTGTGATTGGCTGACATGCTTGCATATGAAATATCTGGCATTAAATGTGGAACTATCTGGAAAACTTTTACTATTACAGCTATTATACGTTTTTACTATTACAGCTATCTGGATTAACGAATCGTGAGAAGTTTTTTAAGTATTTAGATCTATTTCAATCACATAAAAGGTTGCAGTTATGAGCATTGAGCAGATGACAGCCTGTTGATCGCGTGAAAGATCTTATCATTGCAACGCAGTTTCTGCACTCACTAATGATTTCACCAATGCAAACATGATAAATACAGTAAGAGCTTCGTTGTGCAGTGTAACAGCGTCATTGATTTCATAACGAGTTTTGGCAAGTGTCCAGATAAACTCACGCTGTGTGATTGACAGCTTGGGCGATTGGAAAGGGATTGTTCTTTGATCACTTTCTGTATATTAATCACAGTTTAAGTAAGATTATTTTCATCCTACTAAGAGAAACGAACGATGTGAAGAGTGATCGCTACTTCCATATTAAATCACTACTTACCGCTTGCTGGAATATAGTTGAAATTGCCCCCTTCGTCAGTATGAAACGCTGAGAGAAGTCTGCTTGATATTATTCCAGGTTAGAAAAACAGTCCGTGGTGAAATGGACAGAGCAAACTAACAACTTCGAATTAAACTTTTGCGGTATCCGATTATAGATAAACATCAACCACGTCTGTTGACATTTCGCCATCAATACGCCTGTGTTCCTGTGGGCGGAGGTTACGGTTCTAGTGACATCATTAAAGCAGGATGTAGAGGGGTGTAGTCCAATCCAGCCGTTTTTTGTAGTCAACTTCTGTTAAATAAAATATCTCGCTTGGCATTGAACTTTGAGCTTTATAATTTTACAGATATTATTTATACTCTAACAACAACATTACACACTAACTAAAGTTTGAAACATGGGATCACATAGAACGGGACCTTTAATCGATGTGTGACACCGCGGCGGGGGCTTTTAAATCGCTAACTTAAAGGGATACTCCACTTTAAATTGAAAATTCTGTCATCATATACTCACCCTCATGTTGTTTCAGTCCTTTATGAATTTCTTTCTTCTGCTGAACAGAAAGGAAGTTATTTAGAAGAATGTCAGTAACCAGACAGTTTCTGGTCTCATTGACTTCCATAGTATACATTTTTTCCTACTATGGAAGTCAATGGGATCAGAAACTGTCTGGTTACTGACATTCTTCTAAATATATTCCTTTCTGTTCAGCAAAAGAAAGAAATTCATAAAGGATTAAAACAACATGAGGGTGAGTATATGATGACAGAATTTTAATTTTAAAGTGGAGTATCCCTTTAAAAGCGAAAGTGAAATACGGACGTCCAGTAGGAATGAACTAAAAAACATTCACTCTGTTCTGCTCGTTCCTCGCTGTAGACACGTTATTGCCCATGCAGCCGTGAGCATTTTAGTTTCATTTAAAAAATAGCGCCATTTCGGGGGTGGGATTGCTTGAATGTTTTTTTACAAAAGCACAATGTAGTGTTTTATTGCGAGTGTACATAAATATAAGTAAACACAGTGCAGTTTAAATGATGTCCTGTATGAACAAACCGACGGAGTAGCCTATGTTTTTATGTTTCCACTGTTCGATCGTGCCCACGCCTCACTCACACACACACACACACACACACACACACACACACACACACACACACACACACACACACACACACACACACACACACACACACACACACACACACACATACACACACACACACACACACACACTGTGCATTCCAGCATTGCAATCTTGACATCGCAGCCGGTTCATTACAGCCGTAATAAAATATAATAATAAATATAAATAGTCAACCTATTTGCAGCAAATGATAGTAGATTTTAGATCAATATATTTGTTTTCCTTACAATTTTAATTAACACTAACTTTATTCTCATCTGAATTATAAATAATTTATTTCTGTATAAAATAATACTACCATTAAAAAATACATTTGATTGTCTTTTTTAATCAATGGAGAATGTGTGACTTAAAAATAAACAGATTAGTGCTCGGTTTGAGGACAAGAAATGAAAAGCAATGCAATATGATGAATGTCCAAAAACGTTCGCTCTTCTCTGCCCGTTCCTCGCCTCGCCATATATATATATATATATATATATATATATATATATATATATATATATATATATATATATTTTTTTTTTTTTATTATTTATTTATTTATTTATTTATATATATATATATATATATATATATATATATATATATATATATATATATATATATATATATATATATATATATATGTATATATACAGTACCAGTCAAAAGTTTGGAAACACTACTATTTTTAATGCTTTTGGAAGAAGTCTCTTATGCTCATCAAGCCTGCAGTTAAAAACAAAAAAAAACAAAAAAAAAACAGTAATATTATGAAATATTATTACAATTTAAAATAATGGTTCTCTTTTTTAATATACTTTAAAATGTAATTTATTTTTGTGATGCAAAGCTGAATTTTCATCAGCAAGTACTCCAGTCTTTGGTGTCTTATGATCCTTCAGAAATCATTCTAATATGCTGATTTATGATCAATGTTGGAAACAGTTGTGCTGCTTAATATTTTTTTATAACCTGAGATACTTTTTTCAGGATTATTTGATGAATAAAAAGTTAAAAAGAACTGTATTTATTTAGAATAGAAATCTTTTGTAACAATATACACTACCGTTCAAAAGTTTGGGAACAATAACTATTTTTTTTAAAAGAAATTAGTACTTTAATTCAACAAGAATGTGTTAAATTGATAAAAGGTGATGGTAACGATTTATATTGTTAGAAATGTTTTTATTTTGAATAAATGCTGTTTTTATGAATAAATGCTGTTAACGTTTTACTCATCAATGAATCCTGAAAAAAGTATTCCAAAAAAATATATTAAACAGCACAACTGTTTCCATCATTGATAATAACTGAGTATCAAATTATCATATTAGAATGATTTCTGAAGGATCATAAGACACCAAAGACTGGAGTACTTGCTGATGAAAATTCAGCTTTGCATCACAAAAATAAATTACATTTTAAAGTATATTAAAAAAGAGAACCATTATTTTAAATTGTAATAATATTTCATAATATTACTGTTTTTTTTTTGTTTTTTTTTGTTTTTTTTTAACTGCAGGCTTGATGAGCATAAGAGACTTCTTGCAAAAGCATTAAAAATAGTAGTGTTTCCAAACTTTTGACTGGTACTGTATATATATATATATATATATATATATATATATATAAATATAGCTGCGAGCAGCGATGGAGGGCCCAAGGCGGTGACACCGCCACCCCGGTGGCTTTAGTGTAACTAAAGTCACCAGGGTGGCGGTGCCACCGGCTTGGGCCCGCAATCGCTGCTCGCAGCTATATTTAGGGCCCAAGCCCTGAAAGGGCGAAGGCCCTATTGTTTTCGTTAGGATTATTATTATTAGGGCCCAAGCCCTGAAAGGGCGAAGGCCCTATTGTTTTCGGTAGGATTATTTGTTATTATTATTATTATTTTTTTCTACTTCTCGGGCACTTTTGGGGTCCTTAACATGCTCGAAAACTCTTGAAACTTTGCACACGGGTCAGAACGCGCGGCCAACAGGGCCGGGCTGAAGCTGGTACCCGGGCGTGGCAGGGGGGCTCGACAGCGCCCCCTGGAATGGGATCCGAACACTTGTCCGTAAATCAGACACGCTTGCATGTAATAATATGAAACTCGGTACACATATGGATCTCATCGGGCCGAACAACTTTCGTGCTCTAAGTTTTACGCCAGCCCAACAGGAAGTCGGCTATTATGGGTTGTTTGGAAACGCATGCTGTGGAATTTAATGTACTCCTCCTAGGGAATTCATCCAATCGGCTCCAAACTCGGTCAGCATGAAGTCAAGACATTGAGGATGAAAAATTGCCAGGGGATTTTTGATATCTCGAACGGTTTGGCCGTGGCGAGGAAACGAATTTATGGCGAATAATGGAAATAGGAAGTGTGTTATAACTTCTGCATACATAAACTGATCTTGATGAAACTTCAACAGTGTGTTCGTTGTCAGAGGCCGATCACATGGATGTGACTATTGTGAGTCAAAGTTATAGCGCCACCAACTGGCAGCAGGAAGTGTGTCCCTTTCAAAATGCTTTGAAATCACCCTCTATTTTTACCCGATTTGCTTCAAACTTTATGTGTATAATGTAAACACACGGCAGATGTAGACCTGTGAAAGGATTTTTGATATCTTTAATACTGGTGCCGTGGCAACGCTTCAAACTTTAATATTCTTTTTTGATGCTTTTGAGACTCTTAACATACTTGAAATTGGATGAAACTCGACAGACACATCACATTTATTAGCCAGTAGACATGTGCAAAGTTTCAGAAACGGGCGTGGTGAGGGGCTCAGTAGCGCCACCTTTAGTCATAAGTGGGGGGTTTAGTTTTATCAACAGCAACAAAACTTGGTATGTGTATTGTTCTCATCAAGACGGACAACTTTCTAATTGACATTAACTACCTCCGACCAACAGGAAGAGAGATATTTTGGTTTGAATGTGGATTTTCTGAAGAATTTTCTCTCCCTCTCTCTGTGTCTCTGTGTGTGAGAGGGGAGGGGGGAATTTGACTATTGCTTTTATATTGTTAATCAAGGTTTCAGGGGCTTTTGGGGTCCTTAACGTGCTCAAAAACTCTTGAAACTTTGCACACAAGTCAGAACCCCCTGCCATCAGGGACAGGCTGAAGCTGGTACCCGGGCGTGGCTGGGGGGCTCAACAGCGCCCCCTTGAACGGGGTCCCAAAACTTGGTCCATAGATCAAACACGCTTGCATGAATTAATATGAAACTCGGTACACATATAGATCTCATCGGGCCGAACAACTTTCCCCCGGTCAAGTTTTACGCCAGCCCAACAGGAAGTCGGCAATTATTGGTTGTTTGGAAAACGCTTCCTGTGGAATGCGAAGTACTCCTCCTAGAAAATTCACCGTGTCCCCTCCAAACTCGGTGTGCATGTAGTCAAGACTTTGAGGATGCTAAATTGCGGACGGATTTTTGATATCTCGAACGGTTTGGCCGTGGCGAGGAATCGAATTTATGGCGAGAAAAGAGAAACACGAAGTGGAATAACTTCTGCATACATTAACTGATCTTGATGAAACTTCAGCAGTGTGTTCGTGGTAAGAGGCCGATCAGATGGATGTAACTATTGTGATTCAAAGTTATAGCGCCACCAACTGGCAGCAGGAAGTGTATCACTTTCAACATGCTTTTGACAAAAGTGGGGGGGTTAGTTTTAAATAAGTTAAAAAAAACTCAGTTCATATATTGATCTCATCGACCCGGATAACTTTCTAATTTAAAGTCATTAGCTCTGACCATCAGGAAGTCAGATATTTTGGTCTGAATGTGGATTTTTTTGCAAAATCAGCCTCTGAATTTTTAGCCACCTTTATCTAAGTGGTTATTTTATTCCCACCAAACTTTTTCAACATGATAAAAATATATTAATGATGCTAAATTGTGAACGGATAATAAATATCTCAAACGGTCTTGCTATGGCGAGGGATTAAAGTAATGTCAAAAAAGGAACCACTAAAAGGCTCATATATTCTAAAAATTTAATTATACACCATTTATTACTATATAAAAGTATACAAATATCAGAACTTAACTCATTTTATACTTTTTTTTCAATTTAAGAATGAAGTTTAAGTTTAAAAACTGCCAGAATGGTTGTTTAGTCTAAACAATAAATAAATAAAGTCAAACATAGTGCTATACTGCCCTCTTGTGTTCAAAATCAGGTAGGCCTATTATATCTATATAAAAATATACTAGGTATGTGACGGTGAGAATATTTTACCACCGGTTAACTGACGTGTGACACTGCTGGGGGCTTTTTAATCGCTAACTTAAAAACGAAAGTAAAATATGTTCGTCCGCACGGACATTGATAATGGTGCGGAGCAGAGCGAGCGTTTTCAATAAATTCCTATGGAAGGAGGAATGACCTAAGAAACGTTGACTCTGTTCTGCTCATTCCTCGCTGAGGACGCGCACCATTATGAATGCCTGTGCAGCCGTGAGCATTTTAGTTTCATTTTCGGGGCGGATTGCTTGAATGTATTTAAAAAAAGCACAATGTTGTGTTTTATTGCCACTGTACAAAAATATAAGTTAACACTTTGCAGTTTGAATGATGTTCTGAACAAAATGACAGAGTATGTTTTTATGTGTCCACTGTTCAATCGCGCCCTCGTTTTAGTGATTCCCAAGTTATTTTTTCATTTAAGTTTTTTTCATTGTTCTAATCAGGTCAGGCAAGTAAAATTATCTGTGTCTTATCCCTTACATTTTTATATAATTATATAAATATATAATACACTACTGTTCAAAAATTTGGCGTCAGTAAGATTTTTAAGCTAAGTTTCTTCTGCTCACCAAGGCTGCATTTATTTGATCAAAAATACAAACAAAAACAGTAATATTGTAAAATAGTATTCCAATTTAAAACAGCTGCTTTCTATTTTAATATATTTTAAACTGTTATTTATTCCTGTGATCAAAGCTGAGTTTTCAGCATCATTATTCCAGTCGTCACTGTCACATGATCCTTCAGAAATTATTCTAATATGATGATTGATGCTCAAGAAACATTCATTATTATTTTAAATGTCGAAAACAGTTATGTACAGTCTTTGATGAATAGAAAGTTCAAAAGAACAGCATTTATCTGAAATCTAAAGCTTTTGTAACATTAAACACTACCGTTCAGAAGTTTGGGGTCAGTAATAATTTGAATTTTATTTTTGGGGGAAAGAAATAAAATAAATCAATACTTTTATTCATCGAGAATGAGTTAAACTTATAAAAAGTTACAGTACAGACATTCATAATGTTAAAAAAAATTATATTTGAAATAAATGCTGTTCTTTTGAACTTTACATTCATCAACGCATTTTGAAAAAAAATCTGTACACAACTGTTTTCAACATTGAAAATAATAATTCATATTTATTGACCATCAATCATCATATTAGAATGGTTTCTGAAGGATCATGTGACACTGAAGACGGGAGTAATGATGCTGAAAACTCAGCTTTGATCACATAAATTAATTACAGTGTAAAATATTTTAAAATAGAAAACAGCTGTTTTAAATTGGAATAATATTTCACAATATTACTGTTTTTGTTTGTATTTTTAATCAAATAAATGCAGCCTTAGTGAGCAGAAGAGACTTCTCCTAAAAACATTAAAAATCTTCCTTACCCCAAACTTTTGAACGGTATATATATATATATATATATATGTTTGTATATATATATATATATATATATATATATATATATATATATATATATATATAAATATAGCTGCGAGCAGCGATGGAGGGCCAAAGCCGGCGGTACCGCCACCCCGGTGCCTTTAGGTAACTAAAGGCACCGGGGTTGCGGTGCCACCGGCTTGGGCCCGTAATCGCTGCTCGCAGCTATATTTATTATTATTTTTCTTACGACTATTTAGGCATTTTTGGGGCCCTTAACATGCTCAAAAACTCTTGAAACTTTGCACACGAGTCAGAACCCGCGGCCATCAGGGCCGGGCTGAAGCTGGTACCCGGGCGTGGCAGGGGGGCTCGACAGCGCCCCCTGGAACAGGGTCCGAAAACTTGGTCCATAAATCAAACACGCTTGCATGTAATAATATGAAACTCGGTACACATATAGATCTCATCGGGCCGCACAACTTTCATGCTCTAAGTTTTACGCCAGCCCAACAGGAAGTCGACTATTTAGGGTTGTTTGGAAACGCATGCTTAGGAATTTGAAACACTTCTCTTAGGGAATTCACCCGGTCAGCACCAAACTCTGTGTGCATGAAGTCAAGACATTGAGGATGAAAAATTGCCAGGGGATTTTTGATATCTCGAACGGTTTGGCTGTGGCGAGGAAACAAATTTATGGCGAATAATGGGACACAGGAAGTGTATTATAACTTCTGCATACATTGACGGATCTTGATAAAACTTCAGCAGTGTGTTCGTGGTCAGAGGCTGATCACATTGATGTGACTATTGTGAGTCAAAATTATAGCGCCACCTACTGGCAGCAAGAAGTGTGTCACTTTCAAAATGCTTTGAAATCACCCTCTTATTTTTACCCGATTTGCTTCAAACTTTATCTGTATAATGTAAACACACGGCAGATGTAGACCTGTGAAAGGATTATTGATATCTTAGATACTGTTGCCGTGGCAACGCATCAAACTTTAATTTTCTTTTTGGATGCTTTTGAGACTCTTAAGATGCTTGAAATTGGATGAAACTCGACAGACACATCACATTTATTAGCCCGTAGACATGTGCAAAGTTTCAGAAACGGGCGTGGTGAGGGGCTCAGTAGCGCCACCTTTAGTCATAAATGGGGCGGTTAGTTTTATCAACAGCAACAAAACTTAGTATGTGTATTGTTCTCATCAAGACGGACAACTTTCTAATTGACATTAACCATCTCCGACCAACAGGAAGAGAGATATTTTGGTTTGAATGTGGATTTTCTGAAGAATTTTCTCTCCCTCTCTCTGTGTCTGTGTGTGTGTGAGGGGAGGGGGGGGATTTGACTATTGCTTTTATATTGTTAATCAAGGTTTCAGGGGCTTTTGGGGTCCTTAACATGCTCAAAAACTCTTGAAACTTTGCACACAGGTCAGAACCCACGGCCATCAGGGACAGGCTGAAGCTGGTACCCGGGCGTGGCTGGGGGGTTCAACAGCGCCCCCTTGAACGGGGTTCTAAAACTTGATCCATATATCAAACACGCTCGCATGAATTAATATGAAACTCGGTACACATATAGATCTCATCGGGCCGAACAACTTTACCCTGGTCAAGTTTTACGCCAGCCCAACAGGAAGTCGGCTATTATGGGTTGTTTGGAAAACGCTTGCTGTGGAATGTGAAATACTCCTCCTAGAAAATTCACCGTGTCCCCTTCAAACTCGGTGTGCATGTAGTCAAGACTTTGAGGATGCTAAATTGCGGACGGATTTTTGATATCTCGAACGGTTTGGCTGTGGCGAGGAATCGAATTTATGGCGAGAAAAGAGAAACACGGAAGTGGAATAACTTCTGCATACATTAACTGATCTTGATGAAACTTCAGCAGTGTGTTCGTGGTAAGAGGCCGATCAGATGGATGTAGCTATTGTGAGTCAAAGTTATAGCGCCACCAACTGGCAGCAGGAAGTGTGTCACTTTCAACATGCTTTTGACAAAAGTGGGGGGGTTACTTTTAACTACAGTAAAGAAAAAATAGTTTGTATATTGTTCTCATCAAGCCGGACAACTTTCTAATTTACATTCAATAGCTCTGGCCATCAGGAAGTCAGATATTTTGGTCTGAATGTGAATTTTTTTGCAAAATCAGCCTCTGAATTTTTAGCCACTCCTCTTAAACTATTTATTTTATTCGTACCAAACTTTTTCAACATGATGAAACTACATTAAATATGCTAAATTGTGAATGGATAATAAATATCTCAAACGGTTTTGCTATGGCGAGGGATTAAAGTAAAAATCTTCTAAAAATGTAATTATATACCATTTATTTCTATATAAAAGTATACAAATATCACAACTAAACCCATTTTATTCTGTTTTTGCAATTCAAGAAGAATGAAAAAGTTAAAAACAGGCTATTTAGTGCTATTTGGTTCAACAAAAAAGCAAACATAGGGCTATACTGCCCTCTTGTGTCCAAAAGGACATCAAAATAGTATATAAAACTTTTTACCAGGTAGGCCAATATTGTATTTAAATATACATTTATTAGGTATGTGTCTGAGGATATTTTCCCACCGGTTAATCGACGTGTGACACGAGTGGGTGCTTTTAAATCGCTAATATAATAGTGAAAGAAAAATAATGATAATGTTGCACACACAAATCACACACATGTGGGAAAGAATGATGCTTTTAAACAACACTAAACCGCCATTAGGTGTCGCCAGGCATCCATCTTAATAAGCGAGTCATTGATTCATTCGTTCAAACGATTCGTTCGAATGAGTCGATCATGATTAAGACAGATGTTTATGGATTGATCATTCAATCTTTGAGTCAACCGATTCGTTAAAAATGCTGAATCGTTCAGTTATGAGAAAACACGTGATGCGTGATGGTTCTGCCGTGATCTTTGTTTAACTATTTTCGCTGCTGAAACAGAACAAAAACAGTCAACATTGCATCTAAAATGTAAGTGACTTAATTGTAACTGTTTATTAACCTGTTGTATGAAATCTAGGGGTGG
>NC_140224.1:16986938-16991938 GCF_951802725.1 Rutilus rutilus
GAATGCGAAGTACTCCTCCTAGAGAATTCATCCAATCCCCACCAAACTCGGTGTGCATGAAGTCAAGACATTGAGGATTCTAAATTGCGGACGGATTTTTGATATCTCGAACGGTTTGGCCGTGGCGAGGAAACGAATTTATGGCGAGAAAAGAGAAACACGAAGTGGTATAACTTCTGCATACATTAACGGATCTTGATGAAACTTCACCAGTGTGTTCGTGGTAAGAGGCCGATCAGATGGATGTAACTATTGTGAGTCAAAGTTATAGCGCCACCAACTGGCAGCAGGAAGTGTGTCACTTTCAAAATGTTTTTGACAAAAGTGGGGGTGTTAGTTTTACCCACAATTACAAAAATCAGTACGTATATTGGTCTCATCGAGCCGGACAACTTTCTAATATACAGTTATTAGCTTCGACCAATAGGAAGTCAGATATTTTGGTTTGAATGTGGATTTATTTGCAAATTCAGCCTCTGCTTTTTACCCACTCCTGCTAAGTGTTTTTTTTTTTTTATTCACACCAAACTTTTTCAACATGATGAAAATACATTAAAGATGCTAAATTGAGAACGGATATTGAATATCTCAAACGGTTTTGACATGGCGAGGGATTAAAATAATGTCAAAAAAGGAATCAGAAAACATCTCATATATTCTTAAAATTTAATTATACACCATTTATTTTTATATAAAATAATACAAATATTAGAACTAAACCTATTTTATTCTGTTTTTGCAATTCAAGAAGTATGAAAAAGTTAAAAACAGGCTATTTAGTGCTATTTGTTTCAACAAAAAAGCAAACATAGGGCTATACTGCCCTCTTGTGTCCAAAAGGATATCAAAATAGTATATAAAACGTTTTACTAGGTAGGCCTATTGTATTTAAATATAAATTTATTAGGTATATGACTGTGAGGATATTTTCCCATCGGTTAAGCGACGTGTGACACGAGCGGGTGCTTTTAAATCGCTAATATAAAAGTGAAAGTAAAAAAACGGACGTCCGCACGGACATTGATAATGGTGCACGTTGGAAAGAATGATACTTTTAAACATAACACTAAACCGCCATTAGGTGTCGCCAGGCGACCATCTTAATGAGCGAGTCATTGATTCATTCGTTCAAACGATTCATTCCAATGACTGAGTCATTCATGATTGAGACAGATGTTTATGGATTGACCATTGAATCTTTGAGTCAAGCGATTCGTTTCAAAATGCTGAATCATTCAGTAATGAGAAAACAAGTTGCTGTGATCTTTGTTTAACTATTTTTGCTGCTGAAACAGAACAAAAACAGTCAATATTGCATCTAAAATGTAAGTGACTTAATTGTAACTGTTTATTAACCTGTTGTATGAAATCAATGTCACAGTTTCAATTGTGATTGTATTCAGGAAATAGTTGCCTACTCGTCAAGTGAGGTTGCTTAACTCTATCATATGTTATAAAATATATAAAAACTCCATATTTGTAATTTTTATAGTCAGTATGTTGTTAACTGGGTTGCTTTTTTGTGTGCTGCGCTCATTTGTTTACAATTCTCCTGGAGAAGCAGCATGAGCCTCAGCAGTGCAACCTTGTTACCATTGATCAGTAATACATGTATTATTAACTGCTGATTGCAACTTAAAATGAATGTAATGAAATTAGAATAATCTCTCGTTTTAGTGATTCCCAAGTTATTTTTTTGTTATTGACGTTCTAATCAGGCTATACTTTGGTCGCGCAAGTAAAATTCTCTTTCAGGTAGGCCTATTGTATTTATATATAAATATATTAGGGATGTGACTGTGATAACATTTTCCCACCGGTTAATCGACATGTGACACCGCTGAGGGCTTTTAAATCGCTAACTATAGTATACTATATACTAGTAAAATACAGATGTCCGCACAGACATTGATAATGGTGCGGAGTAGAGCGAGCATTTTCAATGTATTCCTATGGATGTAGGAATTAACTAAAACATTTTATTTATGTTTTTGTGTCCACTGTTCAACCGCAACCGCGTCACACACACATTCCAGAATTGCAATCTTGACATTCATTATAGCCCTAATACAATATAATAATAAAAATAGTCAACCTAACATAAACGAATTACACTGCTCTGTTTAAATAGTCAGTAGTACAATCTGTACCATTCACAGTAAGCAGAGCTCCACTGTGATGTTTCCAAGCACATTTTTGCGCGCGTGAAGAGGATGATTTTTTCCATCGATATTGGAACACGAGTGAAGTACAAAGCCTATAATAAAGAATAGTTTAGCATCCAAATACATCGCAAAAATTGAAACATTTTGATTCTAATGAGAGGGTTACGTGAGACCAACACTGCTTACTTTCGTTTTTATTTTTACATTAAATTTAAAGGATTTGTTGTGGAATATTTTGAGTGTATCATAAAATCAGAATAAGGTAATACAAGTAATATTTTCTGTCTTATAAATATATATATATATATATATATATATATATATATATATATATGTGTGTGTGTGTGTGTGTGTGTGTATATATAAATATAGCTGCGAGCAGCGATGGAGGGCCAAAGCCGGTGGCACCGCCATCCCCGGTGCCTTTAGGTAACTAAAGGCACCGGGGTGGCGGTGCCACCAGCTTGGGCCCGCAATCGCTGCTCGCAGCTATATTTATTATTATTATTGTTCTTCAAGGGTTCGGGGGCTTTTGGGGCCTTTAACGTGCTCAAAAACTCATGAAACTTTGCACGCAGGTCAGAACCCGCGGCCATTACGGCCGGGCTGAAGCTGGTACCCGGGCGTGGCAGGGGGGCTCAACAGCGCCCCCTAGAACACAATCTTAAATCTTGGACACATACAAGAACGTATTAGTATGAAACTCGGTACACATATAGATCTCATCGGGCCGAACAACTTTCGCACTCTAAGTTATTAGCTCTGCCCAACAGGAAGTCAGCTATTATGGGTTGTTTGAAAAACGCATGCTGTGGAATTTAATGTACTCCTCCTAGGGAATTGATCCGATCCACACCAAACTCGGTCGGCATGAAGTCAAGACATTGAGGATGCTAAATTGCGGACGGATTTTTGATATCTCGAACGGTTTGGCCGTGGCGATGAAACGAATTTATAGCGAGAAAAGATAAACAGGAAGTGTGTTATAACTTCTGCATACATTAACTGATCTTGATGAAACTTCCGCAGTGTGTTCGATGTAAGAGGCCGATCACATGGATGTGACTATTGTGAGTCAAAGTTATAGCGCCACCAACTGGCAGCAGGAAGTGTGTCACTTTCAAAATGCTTTGAAATCACCCTCTTATTTTTACCCGATTTGCTTCAAACTTTATGTGTATAATGTAGACACACGGCAGATGTAGACCTGTGAAAGGTTTATTGATATCTTAAATACTGTTGCCGTGGCAATGCATCAAACTTTAATATTCTTTTCAGATGCTTTTGAGACTCTTAACATACTTGAAATTGCATGAAACTCGACAGACACATCACATTTATTAGCCGGTAGACATGTGCAAAGTTTCAGAAACGGGCGTGGTGAGGGGCTCAGTAGCGCCACCTTTAGTCAAAAATGGGGGCTTAGTTTTAAGTAGAGTCACAAAAATCGTTATGTATATTGTTCTCATCAAGCCGGACAACTTTCTAATTTATAGTCATAAGCTGTGACCAACAGGAAGTGAGATATTTTGGTTTGAATGTGATTTTTTGGAGAATTCTCTCCCTCTCGCTCTACCTCTGTGTGTGTGAGGGGTGGGGGGATTTGTCTTTTGAGTGAGATTTGTTTAAAATTCCTGTTTTTCAAGGTTTCAGGGGCTTTTGGGGCCTTTAACGTGCTCGAAAACCCTTGAAACTTTGCACACAGGTCAGAACCCGCGGCCATCAGGGCCGGGCTGAAGCTGGTACCCGGGCGTGGCAGGGGGGCTCAACAGCGCCCCCTGGAACGGGATCCGAACACTTGTCCATAAATCAAACACACTTGCATGTAATGATATGAAACTCGGTACACATATAGATCGCATCGGGCTGAACAACTTTCGTGCTCTAAGTTTTACGCCAGCCCAACAGGAAGTCAGCAATTATGGGTTGTTTGGAGAACGCTTGCTGTGGAATTTGAAACACTTCTCCTAGAGAATTAATTAAATCGCCACCAAACTCGGTGTGCATGAAGTCAAGACATTGAGGATGCTAAATTGCGGACGGATTTTTGATATCTCAAACGGTTTGGCCGTGGCGAGGACACGAATTTATGGCGAGAAAAGAGAAACACGAAGTGTTATAACTTCTGCACACATTAACTGATCTTGATGAAACTTCAGCAGTGTGTTTGTGGTAAGAGGCCGATCAGATGGATGTAGCTATTGTGATTCAAAGTTATAGCGCCACCAACTGGCAGCAGGAAGTGTGTCACTTTCAACATGCTTTTGACAAAAGTGGGGGGGTTAGTTTTAACTACAGTAAAAAAAAACTCAGTTCACATATTGATCTCATCGACCCGGACAACTTTCTAATTTAAAGTCATTAGCTCTGACCATCAGGAAGTCAGATATTTTGGTCTGAATGTGGATTTTTTTGCAAAATCAGCCTCTGTTTTTTAGCCACCTTTATCTAAGTGGTTTATTTTATTCCCACCAAACTTTTTCAACATGATAAAAATATATTAATGATGCTAAATTGTGAACGGATAATAAATATCTCAAACGGTTTTGCTATGGCGAGGGATTAAAGTATTGTCTAAAAAGGAAACGCTAAAAGGCTCATATATTCTAAAAATGTAATTATACACCATTTATTACTATATAAAAGTATACAAATATCAGAACTTAACTCATTTTATTCTTTTTTTTTTCAATTTAAGAATGAAGTTTAAGTTTAAAAACTGCCAGAATGGTTGTTTAGTCTAAACAATAAATAAATAAAGTCAAACATAGTGCTATACTGCCCTCTTGTGTTCAAAATCAGGTAGGCCTATTATATCTATATAAAAATATACTA
>NC_140224.1:16996938-17004438 GCF_951802725.1 Rutilus rutilus
ATGTGACTGATAATTTTTCCCCACTGGTTAATCGATATGTGACACCGCGGTGGGGGCTTTTAAATCGCTAACTTAAAGGGATACTCCACTTTAAATTGAAAATTCTGTCATCATATACTCACCCTCATGTTGTTTCAATCCTTTATGAATTTCTTTCTTCTGCTGAACAGAAAGGAAGATATTTAGAAGAATGTCAGTAACCGGACAGTTTCTGGTCTCATTGACTTCCATAGTATACATTTTTTTCCTACTATGGAAGTCAATGGGATCTGAAACTGTCTGGTTACTGACATTCTTCTAAATATATTCCTTTCTGTTCAGCAGAAGAATGAAATTCATAAAGGATTAAAACAACATGAGGGTGAGTATATGATGACAGAATTTTCATTTTAAAGTGGAGTATCCCTTTAAAAGCGAAAGTGAAATACGGACGTCCAGTAGGAATGAACTAAAAAACATTCACTCTGTTCTGCTCGTTCCTCGCTGTAGACGCGTTATTGCCCATGCGGCCGTGAGCATTTTAGTTTCATTTAAAAAATAGCGCCATTTCGGGGGTGGGATTGCTTGAATGTTTTTTTTACAAAAGCACAATGTTGTGTTTTATTGCGAGTGTACATAAATATAAGTAAACACAGTGCAGTTTAAATGATGTCCTGTATGAACAAACCGACGGAGTAGCCTATGTTTTTATGTTTTCACTGTTCGATCGCGCCCACGCCTCACACACACACACACACTGTGCATTCCAGCATTGCAATCTTGACATCGCAGCCGGTTCATTACAGCCGTAATAAAATATAATAATAAATATAAATAGTCAACCTATTTGCAGCAAATGATAGTAGATTTTAGATCAATATATTTGTTTTAATTACAATTTTAATTAACACTAACTTTATTCTCATCTGAATTATAAATAATTTATTTCTGTATAAAATAATACTACCATTAAAAAATACATTTGATTGTCTTTTTTAATGAATGGAGAATGTGTGACTTAAAAATAAACAGATTAGTGCTCGGTTTGAGGACAAGAAATAAAAACCAATGCAATATGATGAATGTCCAAAAACGTTCGCTCTTCTCTGCCCATTCCTCGCCTCGTCAGAACCCGCGGCCATCAGGGCCGGACTGAAGCTGGTACCCGGGCGTGGCAGGGGGGCTCGACAGCGCCCCCTGGAATGGTGTCCGAAAACTTGGTCCATAAATCAAACACGCTTGCATATAATAATATGAAACTCGGTACACATATAGATCTCATCGGGCCGAACAACTTTTGTGCTCTAAGTTTTACGCCAGCCCAACAGGAAGTCAACTATTATGTGTTGTTTGAAAAACGCATCCTCTGGAATTTGAAATACTCCTCCTAGAAAATTCGTCCAATCACAACCAAACCCGGTCAGCATAAAGACAAGACATTGAGGATGCTAAATTGCGGACGGATTTTTGATATCTCGAACGGTTTGGCCGTGGCGAGGAAACTAATTTATAGCGAGAAAAGATAAACAGGAAGTGTGTAATAAGTTCTGCATACATTAACTGATCTTGATGAAACTTCCGCAGTGTGTTCGTTGTAAGAGGCCGATCACATGGATGTGACTATTGTGAGTCAAAGTTATAGCGCCACCAACTGGCAGCAGGAAGTGTGTCACTTTCAAAATGCTTTGAAATCACTCTCTTATTTTTACCCGATTTGCTTCAAACTTTATGTGTATAATGTAGACACACGGCAGATGTAGACCTGTGAAAGGTTTATTGATATCTTAGATACTGTTGCCGTGGCAACGCATCAAACTTTAATATTCTTTTCAGATGCTTTTGAGACTCTTAACATACTTGAAATTGGATGAAACTCGACAGACACATCACATTTATTAGCCAGTAGACGTGCAAAGTTTCAGAAACGGGCGTGGTGAGGGGCTCAGTAGCGCCACCTTTAGTCAAAAATGGGGGCTTAGTTTTAAGTAGAGTCACAAAAATCGTTATGTATATTGTTCTCATCAAGCCGGACAACTTTCTAATTTATAGTCATAAGCTGTGACCAACAGGAAGTGAGATATTTTGGTTTGAATGTGATTTTTTGGAAAATTCTCTCTCTCTCTCTCTCTCTGCCTCTGCGTCTCTGTGTGTGTGAGGGGTGGGGGGATTTGTCTTTTGAGTGAGATTTGTTTAAAATTCCTGTTTTTCAAGGTTTCAGGGGCTTTTGGGGCCTTTAACGTGCTCGAAAACTCTTGAAACTTTGCACACAGGTCAGAACCCGCGGCCATCAGGGCCAGGCTGAAGCTGGTACCCGGGCGTGGTAGGGGGGCTCAACAGCGCCCCCTGGAACGGGATCCGAACACTTGTCCATAAATCAAACACACTTGCATGTAATGATATGAAACTCGGTACACATATAGATCTCATCGGGCCGAACAACTTTCGTGCTCTAAGTTTTACGCCAGCCCAACAGGAAGTCGGCAATTATGGGTTGTTTGGAGAACGCTTGCTGTGGAATTTGAAACACTTCTCCTAGAGAATTAATTAAATCACCACCAAACTCGGTGTGCATGAAGTCAAGACATTGAGGATGCTAAATTGCGGACGGATTTTTGATATCTCAAACGGTTTGGCCGTGGCGAGGACACGAATTTATGGCGAGAAAAGAGAAACACGAAGTGTTATAACTTCTGCACACATTAACTGATCTTGATGAAACTTCAGCAGTGTGTTCGTGGTAAGAGGCCGATCAGATGGATGTGACTATTGTGAGTCAAAGTTATAGCGCCACCAACTGGCAGCAGGAAGTGTGTCACTTTCAAAATGTTTTTGACAAAAGTGGGGGTGTTAGTTTTACCCACAATTACAAAAATCAGTACGTATATTGGTCTCATCGAGCCGGACAACTTTCTAATTGACAGTTATTAGCTCTGACCAACAAGAAGTCAGATATTTTGGTTTGAATGTGGATTTATTTGCAAATTCAGCCTCTGCATTTTTACCCACTCCTGCTAAGTGGTTTATTTTATTCACACCAAACTTTTTCAACATGATGAAAATACATTAAAGATGCTAAATTGTGAACGGATATTGAATATCTCAAACGGTTTTGATATGGCGAGGGATTAAAATAATGTCAAAAAAGGAATCAGAAAACATCTCATATCTTTAAAAAAAATTATTATACACCATTTATTTTTATATAAAATTATACAAATATCAGAACTAAACCGAAACAGAACTAGTTTTGGGTTTATTCAGTTTTTTCAATTCAAGAATTATGTACAAGTTTAAAATCAGCCAGAATGCGCTAGTTAGTAAAAAAAAAGTCATACATAGGGCTATACTGCCCTCTTGTGTTCAAAATCAGGTAGGCCCATTGTATATTGTATTTATATATAAATATATTAGCGATGTGACTGAGAATTTTTTCCCACTGATTAATCGATGTGTGACACCGCAGCGGGGGCTTTTAAATCGCTAACTTAAAGGGATACTCCACTTTAAATTGAAAATTCTGTCATCATATACTCACCCTCATGTTGTTTCAGTCCTTTATGAATGTCTTTCTTCTGCTGAACAGAAAGGAAGATATTTAGAAGAATGTCAGTAACCAGACAGTTTCTGGTCTCATTGACTTCCATAGTATACATTTTTTCCTACTATGGAAGTCAATGGGATCAGAAACTGTCTGGTTACTGACATTCTTCTAAATATTTTCCTTTCTGTTCAGCAGAAGAAAGAAATTCATAAAGGATTAAAACAACATGAGGGTGAGTATATGATGACAGAATTTTAATTTTAAAGTGAAATACGGACGTCAAGTAGGAATGAACTAAAAAAACATTCACTCTGTTCTGCTCGTTCCTCGCTGTAGACGCATTATTGCCCGTGCAGCCGTGAGCATTTTAGTTTCATTTAAAAAATAGCGCCATTTCGGGGGTGGGATTGCTTGAATGTTTTTTTTACAAAAGCACAATGTTGTGTTTTATTGCGAGTGTACATAAATATAAGTAAACACATTGCAGTTTAAATGATGTCCTGTATGAACAAAACGAAGGAGTAGCCTATGTTTTTATGTTTCCACTGTTCGATCGCGTCCACGCCTCACACACACACACTGTGCATTCCAGCATTGCAATCTTGACATCGCAGCCGGTTCATTACAGCCGTAATAAAATATAATAATAAATATAAATAGTCAACCTATTTGCAGCAAATGATAGTAGATTTTAGATCAATATATTTGTTTTCCTTACAATTTTAATTAACACTAACTTTATTCTCATCTGAATTATAAATAATTTATTTCTGTATAAAATAATACTACTATTAAAAAATACATTTGATTGTCTTTTTTAATGAATGGAGAATGTGTGACTTAAAAATAAACAGATTAGTGCTCGGTTTGAGGACAAGAAATGAAAACCAATGCAATATGATGAATGTCCAAAAACGTTCGCTCTTCTCTGCCCGTTCCTCGCCTCGCCATATATATATATATATATATATATATATATATATATATATATATATATTTTTTTTTTATATATATATATATATATATATATATATATATATTTTTTTTTTTTTTACATTTTTATATATATATATATATATTTTTTTTTTTTTAATTTTTATATATATATATAAATATTTTTTTTTTTTTACATTTATATATATATAAATACAGCTGCGAGCAGCGATGGAGGGCCCAAGGCGGTGACACCGCCACCCCGGTGGCTTTAGTGTAACTAAAGGCACCAGGGTGGCGGTGCCACCGGCTTGGGCCCGCAATCGCTGCTCGCAGCTATATTTAGGGCCCGAGCACCGATGGTGTGAGGACCCTCTTGGAATTGGTCTGTTTATTATTATTATTATTATTATTAGGGCCCGAGCACCGATGGTGTGAGGACCCTCTTGGAATTGCTCTGTTTATTATTATTATTATTATTATTATTATTAGGGCCCGAGCACCGATGGTGTGAGGACCCTCTTGGAATTGCTCTGTTTATTAGGGCCCAAGCCCTGAAAGGGCGAAGGCCCTATTGTTTCCGGTAGGATTATTTATTATTATTAGGGCCCAAGCCCTGAAAGGGCGAAGGCCCTATTGTTTTCGGTAGGATTATTATTAGGGCCCAAGCCCAAAGGGCGAAGGCCCTATTGTTTTCGTTAGGATTATTATTATTATTAGGGCCCAAGCCCTGAAAGGGCGAAGGCCCTATTGTTTTCGTTAGGATTATTATTATTATTAGGGCCCAAGCCCTGAAAGGGCGAAGGCCCTATTGTTTCCGGTAGGATTATTTATTATTATTATTAGGGCCCAAGCCCTGAAAGGGCGAAGGCCCTATTGTTTTCGTTAGGATTATTATTATTATTATTATTATTATTATTGTTCTTCAAGGGTTCGGGGGCTTTTGGGGCCTTTAACGTGCTCAAAAACTCATGAAACTTTGCACGCATGTCAGAACCCGCGGCCATTAGGGCCGGGCTGAAGCTGGTACCCGGGCGTGGCAGGGGGGCTCAACAGCGCCCCCTGGTACGGAATCCGAACACTGGTCCATAAATCAAACACACTTGCATGTAATAATATGAAACTCGGAACACATATAGATCTCATCGGGCCGAACAACTTTCGTGCTCTAAGTTTTACGCCAGCCCAACAGGAAGTTGGCTATTATGGGATGTTTGGAAACGCATGCTGTGGAATTTAATGTACTCCTCCTAGGGAATTCATCCAATCACCTCCAAACTCAGTCAGCATGAAGTCAAGACATTGAGGATGCTAAATTGCGGACGGATTTTTGATATCTCGAACGGTTTGGCCGTGGCGAGGACACGAATTTATGGCGAATAATGGAAACAGGAAGTGTGTTATAACTTCTGCATACATTAACTGATCTTGATGAAACTTCAGCAGTGTGTTCGTTGTAAGAGGCCGATCACATGGATGTGACTACTGTGAGTCTAAGTTAAAGCGCCACCAACTGGCAGCAGGAAGTGTGTCCCTTTCAAAATGCTTTAAAATCACCCTCTTATTTTTACCCAATTTGCTTCAAACTTTATGTGTATAATGTAAACACACGGCAGATGTAGACCTGTGAAAGGATTTTTGATATCTTTAATAATGTTGCCATGGCAACGCTTCAAACTTTAATATTCTTTTTTGATGCTTTTGAGACTCTTAACATACTTGAAATTGCATGAAACTCGACAGACACATCACATTTATTAGCCAGTAGACATGTGCAAAGTTTCAGAAACGGGCGTGGTGGAATGGCTCAGTAGCGCCACCTTTAGTCAAAAATGGGGGCTTAGTTTTTCCTAGAATCACAAAACTTGGTATGTGTATTGTTCTCATCAAGACGGACAACTTTCTAATTTACATGAACCATCTCCGACCAACAGGAAGAGAGATATTTTGGTTTGAATGCGGATTTTCTGAAGAATTTTCTCTCCCTCTCTCTGTGTCTGTGTGTGTGTGAGGGGAGGGGGGGATTTGACTCTTGCTTTTATATTGTTAATCAAGGTTTCAGGGGCTTTTGGGGTCCTTAACGTGCTTAAAAACTCTTGAAACTTTGCACACAGGTCAAAACCCACGGCCATCAGGGCCGGGCTGAAGCTGGTACCCGGGTGTGGCTGGGGGGCTCAACAGCGCCCCCTTGAACGGGGTTCTAAAACTTGATCCATATATCAAACACGCTCGCATGAATTAATATGAAACTCGGTACACATATAGATCTCATCGGGCCGAACAACTTTACCCTGGTCAAGTTTTACGCCAGCCCAACAGGAAGTCGGCTATTATGGGTTGTTTGGAAAACGCTTGCTGTGGAATGTGAAATACTCCTCCTAGAAAATTCACCGTGTCCCCTTCAAACTCGGTGTGCATGTAGTCAAGACTTTGAGGATGCTAAATTGCGGACGGATTTTTGATATCTCGAACGGTTTGGCTGTGGCGAGGAATCGAATTTATGGCGAGAAAAGAGAAACACGGAAGTGGAATAACTTCTGCATACATTAACTGATCTTGATGAAACTTCAGCAGTGTGTTCGTGGTAAGAGGCCGATCAGATGTATGTAGCTATTGTGAGTCAAAGTTATAGCGCCACCAACTGGCAGCAGGAAGTGTGTCACTTTCAACATGCTTTAGACAAAAGTGGGGGGGTTACTCTTAACTACAGTAAAGAAAAAATAGTTTTTATATTGTTCTCATCAAGCCGGACAACTTTCTAATTTACATTCAATAGCTCTGGCCATCAGGAAGTCAGATATTTTGGTCTGAATGTGAATTTTTTTGCAAAATCAGCCTCTGAATTTTTAGCCACTCCTCTTAAACTATTTATTTTATTCGTACCAAACTTTTTCAACATGATGAAACTACATTAAATATGCTAAGTTGTGAATGGATAATAAATATCTCAAACGGTTTTGCTATGGCGAGGGATTAATGTCCAAAAAGGAAACACTAAAAATCTTCTAAAAATGTACTTATATACCATTTATTTCTATATAAAAGTA
>NC_140224.1:17009438-17071938 GCF_951802725.1 Rutilus rutilus
TCGCGATGTGGACGTGGACGATTCTGAATCGATTCACAAATGTCAAAAAATCGATTCTCTAAAAAAATATTTTTCTAATAACGTAATATTGACGGAAGGCAAAAGGCGGAACTCTAAGCGGACGTGCGTGCAGTCTGTGGCGCGCACATAACAGAGAAGTTTCTTCTGCTCACCAAGGCTGCATTTATTTGATTAAAAATACAAACAAAAACAGTAATATTGTAAAATAGTATTCCAATTTAAAACAGCTGCTTTCTATTTTAATATATTTTAAACTGTTATTTATTCCTGTGATCAAAGCTGAGTTTTCAGCACCATTACTCCAGTTGTCACTGTCACATGATCCTTCAGAAATTATTCTAATATGATGATTGATACTCAAGAAACATTCATTATTATTTTAAATGTCGAAAACAGTTGTGTACAGTCTTTGATGAATAGAAAGTTCAAAAGAACAGCATTTATCTGAAATCTAAAGCTTTTGTAACGTTAAACACTACCGTTCAGAAGTTTGTGGTTAGTAATAATTAAAATTTTATTTTTGGGGGAAAGAAATAAAATAAATCAGTACTTTTATTTATGAAGGATGAGTTAAACTGATCAACAGTTACAGTAAAGACATTTATAATGTTAAAAATATATATATTTGAAATATATGCTGTTCTTTTGAACTTTACATTCATCAAAGCATTTTGAAAAAAAAAAAAATCTGTACACAAATGTTTTCAACATTGAAAATAATAATGAATATTTATTGAGCATCAATCATCATATTAGTATGATTTCTGAAGGATCATGTGACACTGAAGACTGGAGTAATTATGCTGAAAACTCAACTTTGATCACAGAAATGAATTACTATGTAAAATATTTTAAAATTGAAAACAGCTGTTTTAAATTGGAATAATATTTCACAATATTACTGTTTTTGTTTGTATTTTTAATCAATAAATGCAGCCTTGGTGAGCAGAAGAGACTTCTCCTAAAAACATTAAAAATCTTACTGACCCCAAACTTTTGAACAATAATATATATATATATATATATATATATATATATATATATATACATACATATATATGTATGTGTGTGTATGTATATATATATATATATATATATATACGGTATATATATATATATAAATATAGCTGCGAGCAGCGATGGAGGGCCAAAGCCGGCGGTACCGCCACCCCGGTGCCTTTAGGTAACTAAAGGCACCGGGGTTGCGGTGCCACCGGCTTGGGCCCGTAATCGCTGCTCGCAGCTATATTTATTATTATTATTATTATTATTGTTCAAGGGTTCGGGGGCTTTTGGGGCCTTTAACGTGCTCAAAAACTCATGAAACTTTGCACACAGGTCAGAAGCTGCGGCCATTAGGGCCGGGCTGAAGATGGTACCTGGGCGTGGCAGGGGGGCTCGACAGCGCCCCCTTGAATGGGGTCCGAGTGCGGTCCGAAAACTTGGTCCATATACCAAACACTCTTGCATGAATTAATATGAAACTCGGTACACATATAGATCTTATTGGGCTGAACAACTTTCGTGCTCTAAGTTTTACGCCAGCCCAACAGGAAGTCGGCTATTATGGGTTGTTTGGAAAACGCATGCTGTGGAATTTGATGTACTCCTCCTAGGGAATTCATCCAATCGCCTCAAAACTCGGTGTGCATGAAGTCAAGACATTGAGGATGATAAATTGCGGACGGATTTTTGATATCTCGAACGGTTTGGCCAAGGCGAGGAAACGAATTTATGGCGAATAATGGGACACAGGAAGTGTATTATAACTTCTGCATACATTGACTGATCTTGATAAAACTTCAGCAGTGTGTTCGTGGTCAGAGGCCGATCACATTGATGTGACTATTGTGAGTCAAAGTTATAGCGCCACCAACTGGCAGCAGGAAGTGTGTCACTTTCAAAATGCTTTGAAATCAGTGTCTTATTTTTACCCGATTTGCTTCAAACTTTATGTGTACAATGTAGACACACGGCAGATGTAAACCTGTGAAAGGATTATTGATATCTTAGATACTGTTGCCGTGGCAACGCATCAAACTTTAATATTCTTTTTTGATGCTTTTGAGACTCTTAACATACTTGAAATTGCATGAAACTCAACAGACACATCACATTTATTAGCCAGTAGACATGTGCAAAGTTTCAGAAACGGGGGTGGTGGAATGGCTCAGTAGCGCCACCTTTAGTCAAAAATGGGGGTTTAGTTTTTCCTAGAATCACAAAACTTGGTATGTGTATTGTTCTCATCAAGACGGACAACTTTCTAATTTACATGAACCATCTCCGACCAACAGGAAGAGAGATATTTTGGTTTGAATGTGGATTTTCTGAAGAATTTTCTCTCCCTCTCTCTGTGTCTGTGTGTGTGTGAGGGGAGGGGGGGATTTGACTATTGCTTTTATATTGTTAATCAAGGTTTCAGGGGCTTTTGGGGTCCTTAACGTGCTCAAAAACTCTTGAAACTTTGCACACAGGTCAGAACCCACGGCCATCAGGGCCGGGCTGAAGCTGGTACCCGGGCGTGGCTGGGGGGCTCAACAGCGCCCCCTTGAACGGGGTTCTAAAACTTGATCCATATATCAAACACGCTCGCATGAATTAATATGAAACTCGGTACACATATAGATCTCATCGGGCCGAACAACTTTACCCCGGTCAAGTTTTACGCCAGCCCAACAGGAAGTCGGCTATTATGGGTTGTTTGGAAAACGCTTGCTGTGGAATGTGAAATACTCCTCCTAGAAAATTCACCGTGTCCCCTTCAAACTCGTTGTGCATGTAGTCAAGACTTTGAGGATGCTAAATTGCGGACGGATTTTTGATATCTCGAACGGTTTGGCTGTGGCGAGGAATCGAATTAATGGCGAGAAAAGAGAAACACGGAAGTGGAATAACTTCTGCATACATTAACTGATCTTGATGAAACTTCAGCAGTGTGTTCGTGGTAAGAGGCCGATCAGATGGATGTAGCTATTGTGAGTCAAAGTTATAGCGCCACCAACTGGCAGCAGGAAGTGTGTCACTTTCAACATGCTTTTGACAAAAGTGGGGGGGTTAGTTTTAACTACAGTAAAGAAAAAATAGTTTGTATATTGTTCTCATCAAGCCGGACAACTTTCTAATTTACATTCAATAGCTCTGGCCATCAGGAAGTCAGATATTTTGGTCTGAATGTGAATTTTTTTGCAAAATCAGCCTCTGAATTTTTTGCCACTCCTCTTAAACTATTTATTTTATTCGTATCAAACTTTTTCAACATGATGAAACTACATTAAATATGCTAAATTGTGAATGGATAATAAATATCTCAAACGGTTTTGCTATGGCGAGGGATTAAAGTAAAAATCTTCTAAAAATGTAATTATATACCATTTATTTCTATATAAAAGTATACAAATATCACAACTAAACCCATTTTATTCTGTTTTTGCAATTCAAGAAGAATGAAAAAGTTAAAAACAGGCTATTTAGTGCTATTTGGTTCAACAAAAAAGCAAACATAGGGCTATACACTGCAAAAAATGCTGTTCTTACTTAGTATTTTTGTGTTGTTTCCAGTCCAAAAATCTAAAAATTCTTAAATCAAGAAGTATTTACTAGAGAAGTAAAACTACATAAGAAATTATTTTTTGTTTTCAGATAAACAGTAAGTAACTTAAGTAATTTTTGCTTAAAACAAGCTAAATTATCTGCCAGTGCAGTAAGAAAAAAAAACTTAATTCAAAAAAACTTAATAAAAACATAATCTTAAAACAAGATTATTTTCCTTACTGCACTGGCAGATAATTTAGCTTGTTTTAAGCAAAAATCACTTAAGATACTTTCTGTTTATCTGAAAACAAAATAGAATTTCTTATGTAGTTTTACTTCTCTAGTAAATGCTTCTTGATTTAAGAATTTTTAGATTTTTGGACTGGAAACAACACAAAAATACTAAGTAAGAACAGCATTTTTTGCAGTGTACTGCCCTCTTGTGTCCAAAAGGACATCAAAATAGTATATAAAACTTTTTACCAGGTAGGCCAATATTGTATTTAAATATACATTTATTAGGTATGTGTCTGAGGATATTTTCCCACCGGTTAATCGACGTGTGACACGAGTGGGTGCTTTTAAATCGCTAATATAATAGTGAAAGAAAAATAATGATAATGTTGCACACACAAATCACACACATGTGGGAAAGAATGATGCTTTTAAACAACACTAAACCGCCATTAGGTGTCGCCAGGCATCCATCTTAATAAGCGAGTCATTGATTCATTCGTTCAAACGATTCGTTCGAATGAGTCGATCATGATTAAGACAGATGTTTATGGATTGATCATTCAATCTTTGAGTTAACCGATTCGTTAAAAATGCTGAATCGTTCAGTTATGAGAAAACACGTGATGCGTGATGGTTCTGCCGTGATCTTTGTTTAACTATTTTCGCTGCTGAAACAGAACAAAAACAGTCAACATTGCATCTAAAATGTAAGTGACTTAATTGTAACTGTTTATTAACCTGTTGTATGAAATCTAGGGGTGGGAGAAAAAATTGATTCTTAGATGCATCGCGATGCGGACGTGGACGATTCTGAATCGATTCACAAAATCAAAAAATCGATTCTCTAAAAAATTTTTTTTCTAATAACGTAATATTGACGGAAGGCAAAAGGCGGAACTCTAAGCGGACGTGCGTGCAGTCTGTGGCGCGCACATAACAGAGAAGTTTCTTCTGCTCACCAAGGCTGCATTTATTTGATTAAAAATACAAACAAAAACAGTAATATTGTAAAATAGTATTCCAATTTAAAACAGCTGCTTTCTATTTTAATATATTTTAAACTGTTATTTATTCCTGTGATCATTTAAAATAATAATGAATATTTATTGAGCATCAATCATCATATTAGTATGATTTCTGAAGGATCATGTGACACTGAAGACTGGAGTAATGATGCTGAAAACTCAACTTTGATCACAGAAATGAATTACTATGTAAAATATTTTAAAATTGAAAACAGCTGTTTTAAATTGGAATAATATTTCACAATATTACTGTTTTTGTTTGTATTTTTAATCAATAAATGCAGCCTTGGTGAGCAGAAGAGACTTCTCCTAAAAACATTAAAAATCTTACTGACCCCAAACTTTTGAACAATAATATATATATATATATATATATATATATATATATATATATATATATATATATACATACATATATACGTATGTGTATGTATGTATGTATGTATGTATGTATATGTATATATATATATATATATATATATATATATATATATATATATATATATATATATATAGATATAAATATAGCTGCGAGCAGCGATGGAGGGCCAAAGCCGGCGGTACCGCCACCCCGGTGCCTTTAGGTAACTAAAGGCACCGGGGTTGCGGTGCCACCGGCTTGGGCCCGTAATCGCTGCTCGCAGCTATATTTATTATTATTATTATTATTTTGTCAACCTTTCGGGCACTTTTGGGGCCCTTAACATGCTCGAAAACTCTTGAAACTTTGCACACAGGTCAGAACCCGCGGCCATCAGGGCCGGGCTGAAGCTGGTACCCGGGCGTGGCAGGGGGGCTCGACAGCGCCCCCTGGAACGGGATCCGAACACGTGTCCATAAATCAAACACGCTTGCATGTAATAATATGAAACTCGGTACACATGTAGATCTCATCGGGCCGAACAACTTTCGTGCTCTAAGTTTTACGCCAGCCCAACAGGAAGTCGGCTATTATGGGTTGTTTGGAAACGCATGGTCTGGTATTTGAAACACTTCTCCTAGGGAATTCACCCGATCGCCACTAAACTCGGTGGGAATGAAGTCAAGACATTGAGGATGCTAAATTGCGGACGGATTTTTGATATCTCAAACGGTTTGGCCGTGGCGAGGAAACGAATTTATGGCGAATAATGGAAACAGGAAGTGTGTTATAACTTCTGCATACATTAACTGATCTTGATGAAACTTCAGCAGTGTGTTCGTGGTAAGAGGCCGATCACATGGATGTGACTATTGTGAGTCAAAGTTATAGCGCCACCAACTGGCAGCAGGAATATGTCACTTTCAAAATGCTTTAAAATCACCCTCTTATTTTTACCCGATTTGCTTCAAACTTTATGTGTATAATGTAAACACACGGCAGATGTAGACCTGTGAAAGGATTTTTGATATCTTTAATACTGTTGCCGTGGCAACGCTTCAAACTTTAATATTCTTTTTTGATGCTTTTGAAACTCTTAACATACTTGAAATTGGATGAAACTCGACAGACACATCACATTTATTAGCCAGTAGACATGTGCAAAGTTTCAGAAACGGGCGTGGTGAGGGGCTCAGTAGCGCCACCTTTAGTCATAAGTGGGGGGGTTAGTTTTATCAACAGCAACAAAACTTGGTATGTGTATTGTTCTCATCAAGACGGACAACTTTCTAATTGACATTAACTACCTCCGACCAACAGGAAGAGAGATATTTTGGTTTGAATGTGGATTTTCTGAAGAATTTTCTCTCCCTCTCTCTGTGTCTCTGTGTGTGAGAGGGGAGGGGGGAATTTGACTATTGCTTTTATATTGTTAATCAAGGTTTCAGGGGCTTTTGGGGTCCTTAACGTGCTCAAAAACTCTTGAAACTTTGCACACAAGTCAGAACCCCCTGCCATCAGGGACAGGCTGAAGCTGGTACCCGGGCGTGGCAGGGGGGCTCAACAGCGCCCCCTTGAACGGGGTCCCAAAACTTGGTCCATAGATCAAACACGCTTGCATGAATTAATATGAAACTCGGTACACATATAGATCTCATCGGGCCGAACAACTTTCCCCCGGTCAAGTTTTACGCCAGCCCAACAGGAAGTCGGCTATTATTGGTTGTTTGGAAAACGCTTCCTGTGGAATGCGAAGTACTCCTCCTAGAAAATTCACCGTGTCCCCTCCAAACTCGGTGTGCATGTAGTCAAGACTTTGAGGATGCTAAATTGCGGACGGATTTTTGATATCTCGAACGGTTTGGCCGTGGCGAGGAATCGAATTTATGGCGAGAAAAGAGAAACACGAAGTGGAATAACTTCTGCATACATTAACTGATCTTGATGAAACTTCAGCAGTGTGTTCGTGGTAAGAGGCCGATCAGATGGATGTAACTATTGTGATTCAAAGTTATAGCGCCACCAACTGGCAGCAGGAAGTGTGTCACTTTCAACATGCTTTTAACAAAAGTGGGGGGGTTAGTTTTAACTCCAGTAAAAAAAACTCAGTTCATATATTGATCTCATCGACCCGGACAACTTTCTAATTTAAAGTCATTAGCTCTGACCATCAGGAAGTCAGATATTTTGGTCTGAATGTGGATTTTTTTGCAAAATCAGCCTCTGGATTTTTAGCCACCTTTATCTAAGTGGTTATTTTATTCCCACCAAACTTTTTCAACATGATAAAAATATATTAATGATGCTAAATTGTGAACGGATAATAAATATCTCAAACGGTTTTGCTATGGCGAGGGATTAAAGTAATGTCAAAAAAGTAAACACTAAAAGGCTCATATATTCTAAAAATGTAATTATACACCATTTATTACTACATAAAAGTATACAAATATCAGAACTTAACTCATGTTATTCTTTTTTTTCAATTTAAGAATGAAGTTTAAGTTTAAAAACTGCCAGAATGGTTGTTTAGTCTAAACAATAAATAAATAAAGTCAAACATAGTGCTATACTGCCCTCTTGTGTTCAAAATCAGGTAGGCCTATTATGTCTATATAAAAATATACTAGGTATGTGATGGTGAGAATATTTTACCACCGGTTAACTGACGTGTGACACTGCTGGGGGCTTTTTAATCGCTAACTTAAAAACGAAAGTAAAATATGTTCGTCCGCACGGACATTGATAATGGTGCGGAGCAGAGCGAGCGTTTTCAATAAATTCCTATGGAAGGAGGAATGACCTAAGAAACTTTGACTCTGTTCTGCTCGTTCCTCGCTGAGGACGCGCACCATTATGAATGCCTGTGCAGCCGTGAGCATTTTAGTTTCATTTTCGGGGCGGATTGCTTGAATGTATTTAAAAAAAGCACAATGTTGTGTTTTATTGCTACTGTACAAAAATATAAGTTAACACTTTGCAGTTTGAATGATGTTCTGAACAAAATGACAGAGTATGTTTTTATGTGTCCACTGTTCAATCGCGCCCTCGTTTTAGTGATTCCCAAGTTATTTTTTCATTTAAGTTTTTTTCATTGTTCTAATCAGGTCAGGCAAGTAAAATTATCTGTCTTATCCCTTACATTTTTATATAATTATATAAATATATAACACACTACTGTTCAAAAATTTGGCGTCAGTAAGATTTTTAAGCTAAGTTTCTTCTGCTCACCAAGGCTGCATTTATTTGATTAAAAATACAAACAAAAACAGTAATATTGTAAAATAGTATTCCAATTTAAAACAGCTGCTTTCTATTTTAATATATTTTAAACTGTTATTTATTCCTGTGATCAAAGCTGAGTTTTCAGCATCATTACTCCAGTCGTCACTGTCACATGATCCTTCAGAAATTATTCTAATATGATGATTGATACTCAAGAAACATTCATTATTATTTTAAATGTCGAAAACAGTTGTGTACAGTCTTTGATGAATAGAAAGTTCAAAAGAACAGCATTTATCTGAAATCTAAAGCTTTTGTAACGTTAAACACTACCGCTCAAAAGTTTGTGGTTAGTAATAATTAAATTTTTATTTTTGGGGGAAAGAAATAAAATAAATCAGTACTTTTATTTATGAAGGATGAGTTAAACTGATCAACAGTTACAGTAAAGACATTTATAATGTTAAAAATATATATATTTGAAATATATGCTGTTCTTTTGAACTTTACATTCATCAAAGCATTTAAAAAAAAAAAAATCTGTACACAACTGTTTTCAACATTGAAAATAATAATGAATATTTATTGAGCATCAATCATCATATTAGTATGATTTCTGAAGGATCATGTGACACTGAAGACTGGAGTAATGATGCTGAAAACTCAACTTTGATCACAGAAATGAATTACTATGTAAAATATTTTAAAATTGAAAACAGCTGTTTTAAATTGGAATAATATTTCACAATATTACTGTTTTTGTTTGTATTTTTAATCAATAAATGCAGCCTTGGTGAGCAGAAGAGACTTCTCCTAAAAACATTAAAAATCTTACTGACCCCAAACTTTTGAACAATAATATATATATATATATATATATATATATATATATATATATATATATATATACATATATATGTATGTGTGTGTATGTATGTATATATATATATATATATATATATATATATATATATATATATAGCTGCGAGCAGCGATGGAGGGCCAAAGCCGGCGGTACCGCCACCCCGGTGCCTTTAGGTAACTAAAGGCACCGGGGTTGCGGTGCCACCGGCTTGGGCCCGTAATCGCTGCTCGCAGCTATATTTATTATTATTATTATTATTAGGGCCCAAGCCCTGAAAGGGCGCAGAGCCCTATTGTTCTTCTAAGGATTATTTATTATTATTTTTTTTTCAACCTTTCGGGCACTTTTGGGGCCCTTAACGTGCTCGAAAACTCTTGAAACTTTGCACACAGGTCAGAACCCGCGGCCATTAGGGCCGGGCTGAAGCTGGGACACTGGCGTGGCAGGGAGGCTCGACAGCGCCCCCTGGAACGGGGTCCGAAAACTTGGTCCATAAATCAAACACGCTTGCATGTAATAATATGAAACTTGGTACACATATAGATCTCATCGGGCCAAACAACTTTCGTACTTTTACTTTTTACGCCAGCCCAACAGGAAGTCGGCTATTATGGGTTGTTTGGAAACGCATGCTGTGGAATTTAATGTACTCCTCCTAGGGAATTCATCCATTCGCCTCCAAACTCAGTCAGCATGAAGTCAAGACATTGAGGATGCTAAATTGCGGACGGATTTTTGATATCTCGAACGGTTTGGCTGTGGCGAGGACACGAATTTATGGCGAATAATGGAAACAGGAAGTGTGTTATAACTTCTGCATACATTAACTGATCTTGATTAAACTTCAGCAGTGTGTTCGTTTCTAAGAGGTCGATCACATGGATGTGACTATTGTGAGTCAAAGTTATAGCGCCACCAACTGGCAACAGGAAGTGTGTCCCTTTCAAAATGCTTTGAAATCACCCTCTTATTTTTACCCGATTTGCTTCAAACTTTATGTGTATAATGTAAACACACGGCAGATGTAGACCTGTGAAAGGATTTTTGATATCTTTAATACTGTTGCCATGGCAACGCTTCAAACTTTAATATTCTTTTTTGATGCTTTTGAGACTCTTAACATACTTGAAATTGGATGAAACTCGACAGACACATCACATTTATTAGCCAGTAGACATGTGCAAAGTTTCAGAAACGGGCGTGGTGAGGGGCTCAGTAGCGCCACCTTTAGTCATAAGTGGGGGGGTTAGTTTTATCAACAGCAACAAAACTTGGTATGTGTATTGTTCTCATCAAGACGGACAACTTTCTAATTTACATGAACTATCTCTGACCAACAGGAAGAGAGATATTTTGGTTTGAATGTGGATATTCTGAAGAATTTTCTCTCCCTCTCTCTGTGTCTCTGTGTGTGTGAGGGGAGGGGGGGATTTGACTATTGCTTTTACATTGTTAATCAAGGTTTCAGGGGCTTTTGGGGTCCTTAACGTGCTCAAAAACTCTTGTAACTTTGCACACAAGTCAGAACCCCCTGCCATCAGGGACGGGCTGAAGCTGGTACCCGGGCGTGGCAGGGGGGCTCAACAGCGCCCCCTTGAACGGGGGTCCCAAAACTTGGTCCATAGATCAAACACGCTTGCATTAATTAATATGAAACTCGGTACACATATAGATCTCATCGGGCCGAACAACTTTCCCCTGGTCAAGTTTTACGCCAGCCCAACAGGAAGTCGGCTATTATGGGTTGTTTGGAAAACGCTTGCTGTGGAATGCGAAGTACTCCTCCTAGAGAATTCATCCAATCCCCACCAAACTCGGTGTGCATGAAGTCAAGACATTGAGGATTCTAAATTGCGGACGGATTTTTGATATCTCGAACGGTTTGGCCGTGGCGAGGAAACGAATTTATGGCGAGAAAAGAGAAACACGAAGTGGTATAACTTCTGCATACATTAACTGATCTTGATGAAACTTCACCAGTGTGTTCGTGGTAAGAGGCCGATCAGATGGATGTAACTATTGTGAGTCAAAGTTATAGCGCCACCAACTGGCAGCAGGAAGTGTGTCACTTTCAAAATGCTTTTGACAAAAGTGGGGGGGTTAGTTTTACCCACAGTTTTAAAAATCAGTACGTACATTGGTCTCATCGAGCCGGACAACTTTCTTATATACAGTTATTAGCTTCGACCAATAGGAAGTCAGATATTTTGGTTTGAATGTGAATTTATTTGCAAATTCAGCCTCTGCTTTTTACCCACTCCTGCTAAGTGTTTTTTTTTTTATTCACACCAAACTTTTTTAACACGATGAAAATACATTAAAGATGCTAAATTGTGAACGGATATTAAATATTTCAAACGGTTTTGACATGGCGAGGGATTAAAATAATGTCAAAAAAGGAATCAGAAAACATCTCATATCTTCTTAAAATTTAATTATACACCATTTATTTTTATATAAAATTATACAAATATCAGAACTAAACCGAAACAGAACTAGTTTTGGGTTTATTCAGTTTTTTTCAATTCAAGAATTATGTACAAGTTTAAAATCAGCCAGAATGCGCTATTTAGTAAAAAAAAAAAAGTCATACATAGGGCTATACTGCCCTCTTGTGTTCAAAATCAGGTAGGCCCATTGTATATTGTATTTATATATAAATATAATAGCGATGTGACTGAGAATTTTTTCCCACTGGTTAATTGATGTGTGACACCGCGGCGGGGGCTTTTAAATCGCTAACTTAAAGGGATACTCCACTTTAAATGGAAAATTCTGTCATCATATACTCACCCTCATGTTGTTTCAATCCTTTATTAATTTCTTTCTTCTGCTGAACAGAAAGGAAGATATTTAGAAGAATGTCAGTAACCAGACAGTTTCTGGTCTCATTGACTTCCATAGTATACATTTTTTTCCTACTATGGAAGTCAATGGGATCAGAAACTGTCTGGTTACTGACATTCTCCTAAATATCTTCCTTTCTGTTCAGCAGAAGAAAGAAATTCATAAAGGATTAAAACAACATGAGGGTGAGTATATGATGAGCGAAAGTGAAATACGGACATCCTAAAAAACATTCACTCTGTTCTGCTCGTTCCTCGCTGTAGACGTGTTATTGCCCATGCAGCCGTGAGCATTTTAGTTTCATTTAAAAAATAGCGCCATTTCGGGGGTGGGATTGCTTGAATGTTTTTTTACAAAAGCACAATGTTGTGTTTTATTGCGAGTGTACATAAATATAAGGGTGTATTCACACCAGGAAAGTCCGATAGTTCACTTGCTTTGGTCCGGACCAAATAGAATGTTGATTTTTTTTGTTTGGTACGGTTCGTTTTCACACTGCTCTTTTTACAAGTGAACCAAAATGTGTAAACAAAACCACACGTGTGCTAAGGTCGTCCATTCATTGGACAGGAATTCTCAAGCAGGGAAAAGCAGGAAGTGCAAAAAAAAGCAAAAAAAAAAAAAAAAAGCAGGAGATATTTCGTAATGTAATCGCCTATTTGTTATTTTACTGATTTGGTGTTATTCTTTACAAACGCAATATGAAGAAACTATGGTAGTATAGATAAAAGCCCGCCCGCACTGACAATTGATTGCTTGGGTCCTTACATGCGCTTCGTGAGGCACACTAGCTGGCACACACACGCAAGGTCTCTCGCTCCCTCTCTCTGCCGTGCGCGCACTCTTGCTCGCTCGCTCTAGATTTCCGGAGATTTTAAATGATTTGCGGGCATTCATGCGCTTCTATCGACATGCGGGAGACTGCCGGAACTTCCGGGAGACTTTGGATGTCTGTATAATAAGACACCATTATGCCAAAATGTCAGTTTTGTTAAGTATCCTCATAAGAGCAGTCAAATAAAAAGACGCAGTTTTCTGCAGTTGGGTTGGTTCATGTTCACACCGTAAATGAACCGTACCAGAGTTCGTTTGGAACCGTACCGAGACCACCTCTTCAGCTGGGTCTCGGTTCGATTGTTTGGTCCGCACCCGAGTTCGATTGCTGTATTCACACCTGCCCAAAAGGTCCGCACCAAGGGGGGAAACGAACTAGAGTTCGATTCAATCGAACCAAACAAGGCAGGTGTGAATACACCCTAAGTAAACACAGTGCAGTTTAAATGATGTCCTGTATGAACAAACTGATGGAGTAGCCTATGTTTTTATGTTTCCACTGTTCGATCGCACCCACGCCTCACACACACACACACACACACACACACACACACACACACACACACACACACACTGTGCATTCCAGCATTGCAATCTTGACATCGCAGCCGGTTCATTACAGCCGTAATAAAATATAATAATAAATATAAATAGTCAACCTATTTGCAGCAAATGATGGTAGATTTTAGATCAATATATTTGTTTTCCTTACAATTTTAATTAACACTAACTTTATTCTCATCTGAATTATAAATAATTTATTTCTGTATAAAATAATACTACCATTAAAAAATATATTTGATTGTCTTTTTTAATCAATGGAGAATGTGTGACTTAAAAATAAACAGATTAGTGCTTGGTTTGAGGACAAGAAATGAAAACCAATGCAATATGATGAATGTCCAAAAACGTTCGCTCTTCTCTGCCCGTTCCTCGCCTCGCCATATATATATATATATATATATATATATATTTATATTTTGTTACATATATAATGTATATATTATATTTTTTTTGTTACATATATATATATATATATATATATAAATATAGCTGCGAGCAGCGATGGAGGGCCCAAGCCGGTGACACCGCCACCCCGGTGGCTTAAGGCACCAGGGTGGCGGTGCCACCGGCTTGGGCCCGCCATCGCTGCTCGCAGCTATATTTATTATTATTGTTGTTCAAGGGTTCGGGGCTTTTGGGGCCTTAAACTTGCTCAAAAACTCATGAAACTTTGCACACAGGTCAGAAGCTGCGGCCATTAGGGCCGGGCTGAAGATGGTACCTTGGCGTAACAGGGGGGCTCGACAGCGCCCCCTTGAATGGGGTCCGAGTGCGGTCCGAAAACTTGGTCCATATACCAAACACTCTTGCATGAATTAATATGAAACTCGGTACACATATAGATCTTATTGGGCTGAACAACTTTCGTGCTCTAAGTTTTACGCCAGCCCAACAGGAAGTCGGCTATTATGGGTTGTTTGGAAAACGCATGCTGTGGAATTTGATGTACTCCTCCTAGGAAATTCATCCATTCGCCTCAAAACTCGGTGTGCATGAAGTCAAGACATTGAGGATGATAAATTGCGGACGGATTTTTGATATCTCGAACGGTTTGGCCAAGGCGAGGAAACGAATTTATGGCGAATAATGGGACACAGGAAGTGTATTATAACTTCTGCATACATTGACTGATCTTGATAAAACTTCAGCAGTGTGTTCGTGGTCAGAGGCCGATCACATTGATGTGACTATTGTGAGTCAAAGTTATAGCGCCACCAACTGGCAGCAGGAAGTGTGTCACTTTCAAAATGCTTTGAAATCACCCTCTTATTTTTACCCGATTTGCTTCAAACTTTATGTGTATAATGTAAACACTGGGCAGATGTAGACCTGTGAAAGGATTTTTGATATCTTTAATACTGTTGCCATGGCAAAGCTTCAAACTTTAATATTCTTTTTTGATGCTTTTGAGACTCTTAACATACTTGAAATTGGATGAAACTCGACAGACACATCACATTTATTAGCCCGTAGACATGTGCAAAGTTTCAGAAACGGGCGTGGTGAGGGGCTCAGTAGCGCCACCTTTAGTCATAAATGGGGCGGTTAGTTTTATAAACAGCAACAAAACTTGGTATGTGTATTGTTCTCATCAAGACGGACAACTTTCTAATTGACATTAACCATCTCCGACCAACAGGAAGAGAGATATTTTGGTTTGAATGTGGATTTTCTGAAGAATTTTCTCTCCCTCTCTCTGTGTCTGTGTGTGTGTGAGGGGAGGGGGGATTTGACTATTGCTTTTATATTGTTAATCGAGGTTTCAGGGGCTTTTGGGGTCCTTAACGTGCTCAAAAACTCTTGAAACTTTGCACACAGGTCAGAACCCACGGCCATCAGGGCCGGGCTGAAGCTGGTACCCGGGCGTGGCTGGGGGGCTCAACAGCGCCCCCTTGAACGGGGTTCTAAAACTTGATCCATATATCAAACACGCTCGCATGAATTAATATGAAACTCGGTACACATATAGATCTCATCGGGCCGAACAACTTTACCCCGGTCAAGTTTTACGCCAGCCCAACAGGAAGTCGGCTATTATGGGTTGTTTGGAAAACGCTTGCTGTGGAATGTGAAATACTCCTCCTAGAAAATTCACCGTGTCCCCTTCAAACTCGTTGTGCATGTAGTCAAGACTTTGAGGATGCTAAATTGCGGACGGATTTTTGATATCTCGAACGGTTTGGCTGTGGCGAGGAATCGAATTTATGGCGAGAAAAGAGAAACACGGAAGTGGAATAACTTCTGCATACATTAACTGATCTTGATGAAACTTCAGCAGTGTGTTCGTGGTAAGAGGCCGATCAGATGGATGTAGCTATTGTGAGTCAAAGTTATAGCGCCACCAACTGGCAGCAGGAAGTGTGTCACTTTCAACATGCTTTTGACAAAAGTGGGGGGGTTACTTTTAACTACAGTAAAGAAAAAATAGTTTGTATATTGTTCTCATCAAGCCGGACAACTTTCTAATTTACATTCAATAGCTCTGGCCATCAGGAAGTCAGATATTTTGGTCTGAATGTGAATTTTTTTGCAAAATCAGCCTCTGAATTTTTAGCCACTCCTCTTAAACTATTTATTTTATTCGTACCAAACTTTTTCAACATGATGAAACTACATTAATCCCTCGCCATAGCAAAACCGTTTGAGATATTTATTATCCATTCACAATTTAGCATATTTAAAGTAAAAGTCTTCTAAAAATGTAATTATATACCATTTATTTCTATATAAAAGTATACAAATATCACAACTAAACCCATTTTATTCTGTTTTTGCAATTCAAGAAGAATGAAAAGGTTAAAAACAGGCTATTTAGTGCTATTTGGTTCAACAAAAAAGCAAACATAGGGCTATACTGCCCTCTTGTGTCCAAAAGGACATCAAAATAGTATATAAAACTTTTTACCAGGTAGGCCAATATTGTATTTAAATATACATTTATTAGGTATGTGTCTGAGGATATTTTCCCACCGGTTAATCGATGTGTGACACGAGTGGGTGCTTTTAAATCGCTAATATAATAGTGAAAGAAAAATAATGATAATGTTGCACACACAAATCACACACATGTGGGAAAGAATGATGCTTTTAAACAACACTAAACCGCCATTAGGTGTCGCCAGGCATCCATCTTAATAAGCGAGTCATTGATTCATTCGTTCAAACGATTCGTTCGAATGAGTCGATCATGATTAAGACAGATGTTTATGGATTGATCATTCAATCTTTGAGTCAACCGATTCGTTAAAAATGCTGAATCGTTCAGTTATGAGAAAACACGTGATGCGTGATGGTTCTGCTGTGATCTTTGTTTAACTATTTTCGCTGCTGAAACAGAACAAAAACAGTCAACATTGCATCTAAAATGTAAGTGACTTAATTGTAACTGTTTATTAACCTGTTGTATGAAATCTAGGGGTGGGAGAAAAAATTGATTCTTAGATGCATCGCGATGCGGACGTGGACGATTCTGAATCGATTCACAAATGTCAAAAAATCGATTCTCTAAAAAAATATTTTTCTAATAACGTAATATTGACGGAAGGCAAAAGGCGGAACTCTAAGCGGACGTGCGTGCAGTCTGTGGCGCGCACATAACAGAGAAGTTTCTTCTGCTCACCAAGGCTGCATTTATTTGATTAAAAATACAAACAAAAACAGTAATATTGTAAAATAGTATTCCAATTTAAAACAGCTGCTTTCTATTTTAATATATTTTAAACTGTTATTTATTCCTGTGATCAAAGCTGAGTTTTCAGCATCATTACTCCAGTCGTCACTGTCACATGATCCTTCAGAAATTATTCTAATATGATGATTGATACTCAAGAAACATTCATTATTATTTTAAATGTCGAAAACAGTTGTGTACAGTCTTTGATGAATAGAAAGTTCAAAAGAACAGCATTTATCTGAAATCTAAAGCTTTTGTAACGTTAAACACTACCGCTCAAAAGTTTGTGGTTAGTAATAATTACAATTTTATTTTTGGGGGAAAGAAATAAAATAAATCAGTACTTTTATTTATGAAGGATGAGTTAAACTGATCAACAGTTACAGTAAAGACATTTATAATGTTAAAAATATATATATTTGAAATATATGCTGTTCTTTTGAACTTTACATTCATCAAAGCATTTTGAAAAAAAAAAAATCTGTACACAACTGTTTTCAACATTGAAAATAATAATGAATATTTATTGAGCATCAATCATCATATTAGTATGATTTCTGAAGGATCATGTGACACTGAAGACTGGAGTAATGATGCTGAAAACTCAACTTTGATCACAGAAATGAATTACTATGTAAAATATTTTAAAATTGAAAACAGCTGTTTTAAATTGGAATAATATTTCACAATATTACTGTTTTTGTTTGTATTTTTAATCAATAAATGCAGCCTTGGTGAGCAGAAGAGACTTCTCCTAAAAACATTAAAAATCTTACTGACCCCAAACTTTTGAACAATAATATATATATATATATATATATATATACATATATACATATATATGTATGTGTGTGTATGTATGTATGTATATATATATATATATATATATATATATATATATAAATATAGCTGCGAGCAGCGATGGAGGGCCAAAGCCGGCGGTACCGCCACCCCGGTGCCTTTAGGTAACTAAAGGCACCGGGGTTGCGGTGCCACCGGCTTGGGCCCGTAATCGCTGCTCGCAGCTATATTTAGGGCCCGAGCACCGATGGTGTGAGGACCCTCTTGGAATTGCTCTGTTTATTATTATTATTATTATTCTTCTTCTCCGCATTGAATCGCATTTTTGAGGGCCTAAACATGCTCGAAAACTCACGAAACTTTGCACACGCGTCAGAACTGGCGAAAATTTACATCTGATATAGGTTTCAGAATTGGGCGGGGCAAAATGGCTCGACAGCGCCACCTATAAAAGTTCAACGGAGTGCGCCTCCCGCTATGTTCGACGTACGTGTACGAAATTCGGTACATACATGTAAGGACCTAATACCTACAAAAAAGTCTCTTGGAGCGTAGCCCTAAACACAACAGGAAGTCAGCCATTTTCAACTTTCTCTCAGATTTTTGTGCAGTTTTTGCCATTTTCATGCCTCGTACTTTAACGAACTCCTCCTACAGTTTTAATCTGATCATCTTCAAATTTGGTGAGTGTAATCTTAAGGCCTTTGCGACGTTAAATTGCGAAGATCTTGAGTTTTCGTCAAAGGGCGGGTCCTCGGCGGCCTGACAAATTTTGATGTTTCGCCATGAAACAGGAAGTTGCTGTAACTCAGGCATGGAATGTCCAATCTGCCCCAAACTTCACACTTTTGATAAGCGTTCTGTCCTGAACACATGACCATGCTCATATTCAGTTACAGTCATAGCGCCACCTGCTGGCAACAGGAAGTGACATGTTTAACACTGTTGTGAACTCCTGATAACATATAAAAAAGTCCCAGCAAGTGCTAAACATGCTAACAACATACTAGACACATGCTAAAACATGCTAGCAAACACTTAGCTAAGTGCTAAAGCATGCTATTACTGCAATTAAATAGGAATTTGCTGTAACTCAGGCACGGAATGTCCAATCTGCCCCAAACTTCACACGTTTGATAAGAGTCATGGCCTGAACACATCTACATGAGAATATTCAGTTATAGTAATAGCGCCACCTACTGGTAACAGGAAGTGTCATGTTTAACACGTTGATGCCGTTCTAGCAACATGTTAAAAATGCCATTGACTTCTAAACATGCTAGAAACATGTTAAAACATGCTAGCAAAACTTAGCTGAGTGCTAAAGCATGCTAATTCAATGAAACAGGATGTTGTTGTTACTCAAGAAGGCAATGTCCAATCTGCCCCAAACTTCACACTTTTGATAAGCGTTCTGTCCTGAACACATGACCATGCTCATATTCAGTTACAGTCATAGCGCCACCTGCTGGCAACAGGAAGTGACATGTTAAACACTGTTGTGGACTCCTAATAACATATTAAAAAGTGCCAGCATGTGCTAAAAATGCTAACAACATACTAGAAACATGCTAAAACATGCTAGCAAACACTTAGCTTAGTGCTAAAGCATGCTATTACTGCAATTAAATAGGAATTTGCTGTAACACAGGCACGGAATGTCCAGTCTGCCCCAAACTTCACACGTTTGATAAGAGTCATGGCCTGAACACATCTACATGAGAATATTCAGTTATAGTAATAGCGCCACCTACCGGTAACAGGAAGTGTCATGTTTAACACGTTGATGCCGTTCTAGCAACATGTTAAAAATGCCATTGACTTCTAAACATGCTAGAAACATGTTAAAACATGCTAGCAATACTAAGCTAAGTGCTAAAGCATGCTAATTCAATGAAACATGACGTTGTTGTTACTCAAGAAGGCAATGTCCAATTTGCACCAAACTTCACACGTTTGATAAGCGTTCTGTCATGAACACACATCCATGCTCATATTCAGTTATAGTCATAACGCCACCTACTGGCAACAGGAAGTGACATGTTAAACACTGTTGTGGTCTCCTAATAACATATAAAAAAGTGCCAGCAGGTGCTAAACAGGCTAGCAACATACTAGAAACATGCTAGCTAAAACATGCTATCAATCACTTAGCTAAGTGCTAAATCATGATATTACTGCAATTAAATGGGAATTTGTTGTAACACAGGCATGGGATGTTCAATCTGCCCCAAACTTAATATGTAACATGCAAGAAACATGCTAGCAACACTTAGCTAAGTTCTAAAGCATGCTATAAAAGCTCAAGGAAGTTGTTGTAACTTAAGCATAAAATGTCCAATCTACCCCAAACTTCACACGTTTGATAAGAGTTATCTTTTGAACACATGTCCATGCTCATATTCAGTTATAGTCATAGCGCCGCCTGCTGGCAAAAGGAAGGGACGTTTAACACTGTTCTGGACTCCTAATAACATATAAAAAAATGCCAGTAGGTGCTAAATATCCTACCAACATACTAGAGAAATGCTAAAACATACTAGCAAACACTTAGCTAAGTGCTAAAGCATGATATTACTGCAATTAAATATGAATTTGCTGTAACTCAGGCATGCAATGTCCAATCTACCCCAAAATTAATATGTAAAATGCTAGAAACATCATAAAACATGCTAGAAATGCTAAAGGAAGTTGTTGTAACTCAAGCATACAATGTCCAATCTGCCCCAAACTTCACATGTTTGATAAAAGTCCTGCACTGAACACATCTACATAGCGATATTCAGATATAGACATAGCCCCAACTACTGGCAACATAAAATGACATGGTTAACACAGTAATGCAGTACTAACCACATAATTATTGTGTACTAAGCATGCTAGAAACATACTAAACATGCTAGCAACACTTAGCTGAGTCATGAAGCATGCTATTAACACCATTATACAAAACATTTTGTAACTGACTTTGACATACTCTTACTATATATACATCCTTAAATGTGCATTGCCCAACCATGCTCTGTCTTCCTAAAGCCACCGAGTGTTGATGGCACGGGTGCGAGGGCCCTTTCATCGCTGCTTGCAGCTTTAATTAGGGCCCAAGCCCTGAAAGGGCGAAGGCCCTATTGTTTCCGGTAGGATTATTTATTATTATTATTATTATTATTATTATTTTGTCAACCTTTCGGGCACTTTTGGGGCTCTTAACATGCTCGAAAACTCTTGAAATTTTGCACACACGTCAGAACCCGCGGCCATCAGGGCCGGACTGAAGCTGGTACCCGGGCGTGGCAGGGGGGCTCGACAGCGCCCCCTGGAACGGGATCCGAACACGAGTCCATAAATCAAACACGCTTGCATGTAATAATATGAAACTCGGTACACATATAGATCTCATCGGGCCGAACAACTTTCGTGCTCTAAGTTTTACGCCAGCCAAACAGGAAGTTGGCTATTTAGCGTTGTTTGGAAACGCATGCTGTGGAATTTAATGTACTCCTCCTAGGGAATTCATCGATTCGCCTCCAAACTCGGTGTGCATGAAGTCAAGACATTGAGGATGCTAAATTGCGGACGGATTTTTGATATCTCAAACGGTTTGGCCGTGGCGAGGAAACAAATTTATGGCGAAAAAATGAAACAGGAAGTGTGTTATAACTTCTGCATACATTAACTGATCTTGATGAAACTTCAGCAGTGTGTTTGTTGTAAGAGGCCGATCGCACAGATGTGACTATTGTGAGTCAAAGTTATAGCGCCACCAACAGGCAGCAGGAAGTACATCACTTTCAAAATGCTTTGAAATCAGTGTCTTATTTTTACCCGATTTGCTTCAAACTTTATGTGTACAATGTAGACACACGGCAGATGTAAACCTGTGAAAGGATTATTGATATCTTAGATACTGTTGCCGTGGCAACGCATCAAACTTTAATATTCTTTTTTGATGCTTTTGAGACTCTTAACATACTTGAAATTGCATGAAACTCAACAGACACATCACATTTATTAGCCAGTAGACATGTGCAAAGTTTCAGAAACGGGCGTGGTGGAATGGCTCAGTAGCGCCACCTTTAGTCAAAAATGGGGGCTTAGTTTTTCCTAGAATCACAAAACTTGGTATGTGTATTGTTCTCATCAAGACGGACAACTTTCTAATTTACATGAACCATCTCCGACCAACAGGAAGAGAGATATTTTGGTTTGAATGTGGATTTTCTGAAGAATTTTCTCTCCCTCTCTCTGTGTCTCTGTGTGTGTGAGGGGAGGGGGGGATTTGACTATTGCTTTTATATTGTTAATCAAGGTTTCAGGGGCTTTTGGGGTCCTTAACGTGCTCAAAAACTCTTGAAACTTTGCACACAGGTCAGAACCCACGGCCATCAGGGCCGGGCTGAAGCTGGTACCCGGGCGTGGCTGGGGGGCTCAACAGCGCCCCCTTGAACGGGGTTCTAAAACTTGATCCATATATCAAACACGCTCGCATGAATTAATATGAAACTCGGTACACATATAGATCTCATCGGGCCGAACAACTTTACCCCGGTCAAGTTTTACGCCAGCCCAACAGGAAGTCGGCTATTATGGGTTGTTTGGAAAACGCTTGCTGTGGAATGTGAAATACTCCTCCTAGAAAATTCACCGTGTCCCCTTCAAACTCGGTGTGCATGTAGTCAAGACTTTGAGGATGCTAAATTGCGGACGGATTTTTGATATCTCGAACGGTTTGGCCGTGGCGAGGAATCGAATTTAAAGCGAGAAAAGAGAAACACGGAAGTGGAATAACTTCTGCATACATTAACTGATCTTGATGAAACTTCAGCAGTGTGTTCGTGGTAAGAGGCCGATCAGATGGATGTAGCTATTGTGAGTCAAAGTTATAGCGCCACCAACTGGCAGCAGGAAGTGTGTCACTTTCAACATGCTTTTGACAAAAGTGGGGGGGTTAGTTTTAACTACAGTAAAGAAAAAATAGTTTGTATATTGTTCTCATCAAGCCGGACAACTTTCTAATTTACATTCAATAGCTCTGGCCATCAGGAAGTCAGATATTTTGGTCTGAATGTGAATTTTTTTGCAAAATCAGCCTCTGAATTTTTTGCCACTCCTCTTAAACTATTTATTTTATTCGTACCAAACTTTTTCAACATGATGAAACTACATTAAATATGCTAAATTGTGAATGGATAATATCTCAAACGGTTTTGCTATGGCGAGGGATTAAAGTAATGTCCAAAAAGGAAACACAAAAAATCTTCTAAAAATGTAATTATATACCATTTATTTCTATATAAAAGTATACAAATATCACAACTAAACCCATTTTATTCTGTTTTTGCAATTCAAGAAGAATGAAAAAGTTAAAAACAGGCTATTTAGTGCTATTTGGTTCAACAAAAAAGCAAACATAGGGCTATACTGCCCTCTTGTGTCCAAAAGGACATCAAAATAGTATATAAAACTTTTTACCAGGTAGGCCAATATTGTATTTAAATATACATTTATTAGGTATGTGTCTGAGGATATTTTCCCACCGGTTAATCGACGTGTGACACGAGTGGGTGCTTTTAAATCGCTAATATAATAGTGAAAGAAAAATAATGATAATGTTGCACACACAAATCACACACATGTGGGAAAGAATGATGCTTTTAAACAACACTAAACCGCCATTAGGTGTCGCCAGGCATCCATCTTAATAAGCGAGTCATTGATTCGTTCGTTCAAACGATTCGTTCGAATGAGTCGATCATGATTAAGACAGATGTTTATGGATTGATCATTCAATCTTTGAGTCAACCGATTCGTTAAAAATGCTGAATCGTTCAGTTATGAGAAAACACGTGATGCGTGATGGTTCTGCCGTGATCTTTGTTTAACTATTTTCGCTGCTGAAACAGAACAAAAACAGTCAACATTGCATCTAAAATGTAAGTGACTTAATTGTAACTGTTTATTAACCTGTTGTATGAAATCTAGGGCTGGGAGAAAAAATTTATTCTTAGATGCATCGCGATGTGGACGTGGACGATTCTGAATCGATTCACAAATGTCAAAAAATCGATTCTCTAAAAAAATATTTTTCTAATAACGTAATATTGACGGAAGGCAAAAGGCGGAACTCTAAGCGGACGTGCGTGCAGTCTGTGGCGCGCACATAACAGAGAAGTTTCTTCTGCTCACCAAGGCTGCATTTATTTGATTAAAAATACAAACAAAAACAGTAATATTGTAAAATAGTATTCCAATTTAAAACAGCTGCTTTCTATTTTAATATATTTTAAACTGTTATTTATTCCTGTGATCAAAGCTGAGTTTTCAGCACCATTACTCCAGTTGTCACTGTCACATGATCCTTCAGAAATTATTCTAATATGATGATTGATACTCAAGAAACATTCATTATTATTTTAAATGTCGAAAACAGTTGTGTACAGTCTTTGATGAATAGAAAGTTCAAAAGAACAGCATTTATCTGAAATCTAAAGCTTTTGTAACGTTAAACACTACCGTTCAGAAGTTTGTGGTTAGTAATAATTAAAATTTTATTTTTGGGGGAAAGAAATAAAATAAATCAGTACTTTTATTTATGAAGGATGAGTTAAACTGATCAACAGTTACAGTAAAGACATTTATAATGTTAAAAATATATATATTTGAAATATATGCTGTTCTTTTGAACTTTACATTCATCAAAGCATTTTGAAAAAAAAAAAAATCTGTACACAAATGTTTTCAACATTGAAAATAATAATGAATATTTATTGAGCATCAATCATCATATTAGTATGATTTCTGAAGGATCATGTGACACTGAAGACTGGAGTAATTATGCTGAAAACTCAACTTTGATCACAGAAATGAATTACTATGTAAAATATTTTAAAATTGAAAACAGCTGTTTTAAATTGGAATAATATTTCACAATATTACTGTTTTTGTTTGTATTTTTAATCAATAAATGCAGCCTTGGTGAGCAGAAGAGACTTCTCCTAAAAACATTAAAAATCTTACTGACCCCAAACTTTTGAACAATAATATATATATATATATATATATATATATATATATATACATACATATATATGTATGTGTGTGTATGTATATATATATATATATATATATATACGGTATATATATATATATAAATATAGCTGCGAGCAGCGATGGAGGGCCAAAGCCGGCGGTACCGCCACCCCGGTGCCTTTAGGTAACTAAAGGCACCGGGGTTGCGGTGCCACCGGCTTGGGCCCGTAATCGCTGCTCGCAGCTATATTTATTATTATTATTATTATTATTGTTCAAGGGTTCGGGGGCTTTTGGGGCCTTTAACGTGCTCAAAAACTCATGAAACTTTGCACACAGGTCAGAAGCTGCGGCCATTAGGGCCGGGCTGAAGATGGTACCTGGGCGTGGCAGGGGGGCTCGACAGCGCCCCCTTGAATGGGGTCCGAGTGCGGTCCGAAAACTTGGTCCATATACCAAACACTCTTGCATGAATTAATATGAAACTCGGTACACATATAGATCTTATTGGGCTGAACAACTTTCGTGCTCTAAGTTTTACGCCAGCCCAACAGGAAGTCGGCTATTATGGGTTGTTTGGAAAACGCATGCTGTGGAATTTGATGTACTCCTCCTAGGGAATTCATCCAATCGCCTCAAAACTCGGTGTGCATGAAGTCAAGACATTGAGGATGATAAATTGCGGACGGATTTTTGATATCTCGAACGGTTTGGCCAAGGCGAGGAAACGAATTTATGGCGAATAATGGGACACAGGAAGTGTATTATAACTTCTGCATACATTGACTGATCTTGATAAAACTTCAGCAGTGTGTTCGTGGTCAGAGGCCGATCACATTGATGTGACTATTGTGAGTCAAAGTTATAGCGCCACCAACTGGCAGCAGGAAGTGTGTCACTTTCAAAATGCTTTGAAATCAGTGTCTTATTTTTACCCGATTTGCTTCAAACTTTATGTGTACAATGTAGACACACGGCAGATGTAAACCTGTGAAAGGATTATTGATATCTTAGATACTGTTGCCGTGGCAACGCATCAAACTTTAATATTCTTTTTTGATGCTTTTGAGACTCTTAACATACTTGAAATTGCATGAAACTCAACAGACACATCACATTTATTAGCCAGTAGACATGTGCAAAGTTTCAGAAACGGGGGTGGTGGAATGGCTCAGTAGCGCCACCTTTAGTCAAAAATGGGGGTTTAGTTTTTCCTAGAATCACAAAACTTGGTATGTGTATTGTTCTCATCAAGACGGACAACTTTCTAATTTACATGAACCATCTCCGACCAACAGGAAGAGAGATATTTTGGTTTGAATGTGGATTTTCTGAAGAATTTTCTCTCCCTCTCTCTGTGTCTGTGTGTGTGTGAGGGGAGGGGGGGATTTGACTATTGCTTTTATATTGTTAATCAAGGTTTCAGGGGCTTTTGGGGTCCTTAACGTGCTCAAAAACTCTTGAAACTTTGCACACAGGTCAGAACCCACGGCCATCAGGGCCGGGCTGAAGCTGGTACCCGGGCGTGGCTGGGGGGCTCAACAGCGCCCCCTTGAACGGGGTTCTAAAACTTGATCCATATATCAAACACGCTCGCATGAATTAATATGAAACTCGGTACACATATAGATCTCATCGGGCCGAACAACTTTACCCCGGTCAAGTTTTACGCCAGCCCAACAGGAAGTCGGCTATTATGGGTTGTTTGGAAAACGCTTGCTGTGGAATGTGAAATACTCCTCCTAGAAAATTCACCGTGTCCCCTTCAAACTCGTTGTGCATGTAGTCAAGACTTTGAGGATGCTAAATTGCGGACGGATTTTTGATATCTCGAACGGTTTGGCTGTGGCGAGGAATCGAATTAATGGCGAGAAAAGAGAAACACGGAAGTGGAATAACTTCTGCATACATTAACTGATCTTGATGAAACTTCAGCAGTGTGTTCGTGGTAAGAGGCCGATCAGATGGATGTAGCTATTGTGAGTCAAAGTTATAGCGCCACCAACTGGCAGCAGGAAGTGTGTCACTTTCAACATGCTTTTGACAAAAGTGGGGGGGTTAGTTTTAACTACAGTAAAGAAAAAATAGTTTGTATATTGTTCTCATCAAGCCGGACAACTTTCTAATTTACATTCAATAGCTCTGGCCATCAGGAAGTCAGATATTTTGGTCTGAATGTGAATTTTTTTGCAAAATCAGCCTCTGAATTTTTTGCCACTCCTCTTAAACTATTTATTTTATTCGTATCAAACTTTTTCAACATGATGAAACTACATTAAATATGCTAAATTGTGAATGGATAATAAATATCTCAAACGGTTTTGCTATGGCGAGGGATTAAAGTAAAAATCTTCTAAAAATGTAATTATATACCATTTATTTCTATATAAAAGTATACAAATATCACAACTAAACCCATTTTATTCTGTTTTTGCAATTCAAGAAGAATGAAAAAGTTAAAAACAGGCTATTTAGTGCTATTTGGTTCAACAAAAAAGCAAACATAGGGATACTGCCCTCTTGTGTCCAAAAGGACATCAAAATAGTATATAAAACTTTTTACCAGGTAGGCCAATATTGTATTTAAATATACATTTATTAGGTATGTGTCTGAGGATATTTTCCCACCGGTTAATCGACGTGTGACACGAGTGGGTGCTTTTAAATCGCTAATATAATAGTGAAAGAAAAATAATGATAATGTTGCACACACAAATCACACACATGTGGGAAAGAATGATGCTTTTAAACAACACTAAACCGCCATTAGGTGTCGCCAGGCATCCATCTTAATAAGCGAGTCATTGATTCATTCGTTCAAACGATTCGTTCGAATGAGTCGATCATGATTAAGACAGATGTTTATGGATTGATCATTCAATCTTTGAGTTAACCGATTCGTTAAAAATGCTGAATCGTTCAGTTATGAGAAAACACGTGATGCGTGATGGTTCTGCCGTGATCTTTGTTTAACTATTTTCGCTGCTGAAACAGAACAAAAACAGTCAACATTGCATCTAAAATGTAAGTGACTTAATTGTAACTGTTTATTAACCTGTTGTATGAAATCTAGGGGTGGGAGAAAAAATTGATTCTTAGATGCATCGCGATGCGGACGTGGACGATTCTGAATCGATTCACAAAATCAAAAAATCGATTCTCTAAAAAATTTTTTTTCTAATAACGTAATATTGACGGAAGGCAAAAGGCGGAACTCTAAGCGGACGTGCGTGCAGTCTGTGGCGCGCACATAACAGAGAAGTTTCTTCTGCTCACCAAGGCTGCATTTATTTGATTAAAAATACAAACAAAAACAGTAATATTGTAAAATAGTATTCCAATTTAAAACAGCTGCTTTCTATTTTAATATATTTTAAACTGTTATTTATTCCTGTGATCATTTAAAATAATAATGAATATTTATTGAGCATCAATCATCATATTAGTATGATTTCTGAAGGATCATGTGACACTGAAGACTGGAGTAATGATGCTGAAAACTCAACTTTGATCACAGAAATGAATTACTATGTAAAATATTTTAAAATTGAAAACAGCTGTTTTAAATTGGAATAATATTTCACAATATTACTGTTTTTGTTTGTATTTTTAATCAATAAATGCAGCCTTGGTGAGCAGAAGAGACTTCTCCTAAAAACATTAAAAATCTTACTGACCCCAAACTTTTGAACAATAATATATATATATATATATATATATATATATACATACATATATACGTATGTGTATGTATGTATGTATGTATGTATGTATGTATATGTATATATATATATATATATATATATATATATATATATATATATATATATATATATATATATATATATATAGATATAAATATAGCTGCGAGCAGCGATGGAGGGCCAAAGCCGGCGGTACCGCCACCCCGGTGCCTTTAGGTAACTAAAGGCACCGGGGTTGCGGTGCCACCGGCTTGGGCCCGTAATCGCTGCTCGCAGCTATATTTATTATTATTATTATTATTATTGTTCAAGGGTTCGGGGGCTTTTGGGGCCTTTAACGTGCTCAAAAACTCATGAAACTTAGCACACAGGTCAGAAGCTGCGGCCATTAGGGCCGGGCTGAAGATGGTACCTGGGCGTGGCAGGGGGGCTCGACAGCGCCCCCTTGAATGGGGTCCGAGTGCGGTCCGAAAACTTGGTCCATATACCAAACACTCTTGCATGAATTAATATGAAACTCGGTACACATATAGATCTTATTGGGCTGAACAACTTTCGTGCTCTAAGTTTTACGCCAGCCCAACAGGAAGTCGGCTATTATGGGTTGTTTGGAAAACGCATGCTGTGGAATTTGATGTACTCCTCCTAGGAAATTCATCCATTCGCCTCAAAACTCGGTGTGCATGAAGTCAAGACATTGAGGATGATAAATTGCGGACGGATTTTTGATATCTCGAACGGTTTGGCCAAGGCGAGGAAACGAATTTATGGCGAATAATGGGACACAGGAAGTGTATTATAACTTCTGCATACATTGACTGATCTTGATAAAACTTCAGCAGTGTGTTCGTGGTCAGAGGCCGATCACATTGATGTGACTATTGTGAGTCAAAGTTATAGCGCCACCAACTGGCAGCAGGAAGTGTGTCACTTTCAAAATGCTTTGAAATCACCCTCTTATTTTTACCCGATTTGCTTCAAACTTTATGTGTATAATGTAAACACTGGGCAGATGTAGACCTGTGAAAGGATTTTTGATATCTTTAATACTGTTGCCATGGCAAAGCTTCAAACTTTAATATTCTTTTTTGATGCTTTTGAGACTCTTAACATACTTGAAATTGGATGAAACTCGACAGACACATCACATTTATTAGCCCGTAGACATGTGCAAAGTTTCAGAAACGGGCGTGGTGAGGGGCTCAGTAGCGCCACCTTTAGTCATAAATGGGGCGGTTAGTTTTATCAACAGCAACAAAACTTGGTATGTGTATTGTTCTCATCAAGACGGACAACTTTCTAATTGACATTAACCATCTCCGACCAACAGGAAGAGAGATATTTTGGTTTGAATGTGGATTTTCTGAAGAATTTTCTCTCCCTCTCTCTGTGTCTCTGTGTGTGTGAGGGGAGGGGGGATTTGAATATTGCTTTTATATTGTTAATCAAGGTTTCAGGGGCTTTTGGGGTCCTTAACGTGCTCAAAAACTCTTGAAACTTTGCACACAAGTCAGAACCCACGGCCATCAGGGCCGGGCTGAAGCTGGTACCCGGGCGTGGCTGGGGGGCTCAACAGCGCCCCCTTGAACGGGGTTCTAAAACTTGATCCATATATCAAACACGCTCGCATGAATTAATATGAAACTCGGTACACATATAGATCTCATCGGGCCGAACAACTTTACCCCGGTCAAGTTTTACGCCAGCCCAACAGGAAGTCGGCTATTATGGGTTGTTTGGAAAACGCTTGCTGTGGAATGTGAAATACTCCTCCTAGAAAATTCACCGTGTCCCCTTCAAACTCGGTGTGCATGTAGTCAAGACTTTGAGGATGCTAAATTGCGGACGGCTTTTTGATATCTCGAACGGTTTGGCTGTGGCGAGGAATCGAATTTATGGCGAGAAAAGAGAAACACGGAAGTGGAATAACTTCTGCATACATTAACTGATCTTGATGAAACTTCAGCAGTGTGTTCGTGGTAAGAGGCCGATCAGATGGATGTAGCTATTGTGAGTCAAAGTTATAGCGCCACCAACTGGCAGCAGGAAGTGTGTCACTTTCAACATGCTTTTGACAAAAGTGGGGGGGTTACTTTTAACTACAGTAAAGAAAAAATAGTTTCTATATTGTACTCATCAAGCCGGACAACTTTCTAATTTACATTCAATAGCTCTGGCCATCAGGAAGTCAGATATTTTGGTCTGAATGTGAATTTTTTTGCAAAATCAGCCTCTGAATTTTTAGCCACTCCTCTTAAACTATTTATTTTATTCGTACCAAACTTTTTCAACATGATGAAACTACATTAAATATGCTAAATTGTGAATGGATAATAAATATCTCAAACGGTTTTGCTATGGCGAGGGATTAAAGTAAAAATCTTCTAAAAATGTAATTATATACCATTTATTTCTATATAAAAGTATACAAATATCACAACTAAACCCATTTTATTCTGTTTTTGCAATTCAAGAAGAATGAAAAAGTTAAAAACAGGCTATTTAGTGCTATTTGGTTCAACAAAAAAGCAAACATAGGGCTATACTGCCCTCTTGTGTCCAAAAGGACATCAAAATAGTATATAAAACTTTTTACCAGGTAGGCAAATATTGTATTTAAATATACATTTATTAGGTATGTGTCTGAGGATATTTTCCCACCGGTTAATCGACGTGTGACACGAGTGGGTGCTTTTAAATCGCTAATATAATAGTGAAAGAAAAATAATGATAATGTTGCACACACAAATCACACACATGTGGGAAAGAATGATGCTTTTAAACAACACTAAACCGCCATTAGGTGTCGCCAGGCATCCATCTTAATAAGCGAGTCATTGATTCGTTCGTTCAAACGATTCGTTCGAATGAGTCGATCATGATTAAGACAGATGTTTATGGATTGATCATTCAATCTTTGAGTCAACCGATTCGTTAAAAATGCTGAATCGTTCAGTTATGAGAAAACACGTGATGCTGAAACAGAACAAAAACAGTCAACATTGCATCCAAAATGTAAGTGACTTAATTGTAACTGTTTATTAACCTGTTGTATGAAATCTAGGGGTGGGAGAAAAAATTTATTCTTAGATGCATCGCGATGCGGACGTGGACGATTCTGAATCGATTCACAAATGTAAAAAAATCGATTCTCTAAAAAAATATTTTTTCTAATAACGTAATATTGACGGAAGGCAAAAGGCGCAACTCTAAGCGGACGTGCGTGCAGTCTGTGGCGCGCACATAACAGAGAAGTTTCTTCTGCTCACCAAGGCTGCATTTATTTGATTAAAAATACAAACAAAAACAGTAATATTGTAAAATATTATTCCAATTTAAAACAGCTGCTTTCTATTTTAATATATTTTAAACTGTTATTTATTCCTGTGATCAAAACTGAGTTTTCAGCATCATTACTTCAGTCGTCACTGTCACATGATCCTTGAGAAATTATTCTTGTATGATGATTGATACTCAAGAAACATTCATTATTATTTTAAATGTCGAAAACAGTTGTGTACAGTCTTTGATGAATAGAAAGTTCAAAAGAACAGCATTTATCTGAAATCTAAAGCTTTTGTAACGTTAAACACTACCGCTCAAAAGTTTGTGGTTAGTAATAATTACAATTTTATTTTTGGGGGAAAGAAATAAAATAAATCAGTACTTTTATTTATGAAGGATGAGTTAAACTGATCAACAGTTACAGTAAAGACATTTATAATGTTAAACATATATATCTTTGAAATATATGCTGTTCTTTTGAACTTTACATTCATCAAAGCATTTTGAAAAAAAAAATCTGTACACAACTGTTTTCAACATTGAAAATAATAATGAATATTTATTGAGCATCAATCATCATATTAGTATGATTTCTGAAGGATCATGTGACACTGAAGACTGGAGTAATGATGCTGAAAACTCAACTTTGATCACAGAAATGAATTACTATGTAAAATATTTTAAAATTGAAAACAGCTGTTTTAAATTGGAATAATATTTCACAATATTACTGTTTTTGTTTGTATTTTTAATCAATAAATGCAGCCTTGGTGAGCAGAAGAGACTTCTCCTAAAAACATTAAAAATCTTACTGACCCCGAACTTTTGAACAATAATATATATATATATATATATATATATATATATATATATATATATATATATATATACACATACATATATATATACGTATGTGTATGTATGTATGTATGTATGTATATATATATATATATATATATATATATATATATATATATATATATATATATATATATATATATATATATACATATACATATACATATATATGTATGTGTGTGTATGTATGTATGTATATATATATATATATATATATATATATATATATATATATATATAAATATAGCTGCGAGCAGCGATGGAGGGCCAAAGCCGGCGGTACCGCCACCCCGGTGCCTTTAGGTAACTAAAGGCACCGGGGTTGCGGTGCCACCGGCTTGGGCCCGTAATCGCTGCTCGCAGCTATATTTATTATTATTATTATTGTTCTTCAAGGGTTCGGGGGCTTTTGGGGCCTTTAACGGGCTGAAGCTGGTACCCGGGCGTGGCAGGGGGGCTCGACAGCGCCCCCTGGAACGGGATCCGAACACGTGTCCATAAATCAAACACGCTTGCATGTAATAATATGAAACTCGGTACACATATAGATCTCATCGGGCCGAACAACTTTCGTGCTCTAAGTTTTACGCCAGCCAAACAGGAAGTCGGCTATTTAGGGTTGTTTGGAAACGCATGCTGTGGAATTTAATGTACTCCTCCAAGGGAATTCATCGATTCGCCTCCAAACTCGGTGTGCATGAAGTCAAGACATTGAGGGTGCTAAATTGCGGACGGATTTTTGATATCTCGAACGGTTTGGCTGTGGCGAGGACACGAATTTATGGCGAATAATGGAAACAGGAAGTGTGTTATAACTTCTGCATACATTAACTGATCTTGATTAAACTTCAGCAGTGTGTTCGTTGTAAGAGGCCGATCACATGGATGTGACTATTGTGAGTCAAAGTTATAGCGCCACCAACTGGCAGCAGGAAGTGTGTCCCTTTCAAAATGCTTTGAAATCACCCTCTTATTTTTACCCGATTTGCTTCAAACTTTATGTGTATAATGTAAACACACGGCAGATGTAGACCTGTGAAAGGATTTTTGATATCTTTAATACTGTTGCCATGGCAACGCTTCAAACTTTAATATTCTTTTTTGATGCTTTTGAGACTCTTAACATACTTGAAATTGGATGAAACTCGACAGACACATTACATTTATTAGCCCGTAGACATGTGCAAAGTTTCAGAAACGGGCGTGGTGAGGGGCTCAGTAGCGCCACCTTTAGTCATAAGTGGGGGGGTTAGTTTTATCAACAGCAACAAAACTTGGTATGTGTATTGTTCTCATCAGGACGGACAACTTTCTAATTTACATGAACGATCTCTGACCAACAGGAAGAGAGATATTTTGGTTTGAATGTGGATTTTCTGAAGAATTTTCTCTCCCTCTCTCTGTGTCTCTGTGTGTGAGAGGGGAGGGGGGAATTTGACTATTGCTTTTATATAGTTAATCAAGGTTTCAGGGGCTTTTGGGGTCCTTAACGTGCTCAAAAACTCTTGAAACTTTGCACCCAAGTCAGAACCCCCTGCCATCAGGGACGGGCTGAAGCTGGTACCCGGGCGTGGCAGGGGGGCTCAACAGCGCCCCCTTGAACGGGGTCCCAAAACTTGGTCCATAGATCAAACACGCTTGCATTAATTAATATGAAACTCGGTACACATATAGATCTCATCGGGCCGAACAACTTTCCCCCGGTCAAGTTTTACGCCAGCCCAACAGGAAGTCGGCTATTATGGGTTGTTTGGAAAACGCTTGCTGTGGAATGCGAAGTACTCCTCCTAGAGAATTCATCCAATCCCCACCAAACTCGGTGTGCATGAAGTCAAGACATTGAGGATTCTAAATTGCGGACGGATTTTTGATATCTCGAACGGTTTGGCCGTGGCGAGGAAACGAATTTATGGCGAGAAAAGAGAATCACGAAGTGGTATAACTTCTGCATACATTAACTGATCTTGATGAAACTTCACCAGTGTGTTCGTGGTAAGAGGCCGATCAGATGGATGTAACTATTGTGAGTCAAAGTTATAGCGCCACCAACTGGCAGCAGGTAGTGTGTCACTTTCAAAATGCTTTTGACAAAAGTGGGGGGGTTAGTTTTACCCACAGTTTTAAAAATCAGTACGTACATTGGTCTCATCGAGCCGGACAACTTTCTAATATACCATTATTAGCTTCGACCAATAGGAAGTCAGATATTTTGGTTTGAATGTGGATTTATTTGCAAATTCAGCCTCTGCTTTTTACCCACTCCTGCTAAGTGTTTTTTTTTTTATTCACACCAAACTTTTTTAACACGATGAAAATACATTAAAGATGCTAAATTGTGAACGGATATTAAATATTTCAAACGGTTTTGACATGGCGAGGGATTAAAATAATGTCAAAAAAGGAATCAGAAAACATCTCATATCTTCTTAAAATGTAATTATACACCATTTATTTTTATATAAAATTATACAAATATCAGAACTAAACCGAAACAGAACTAGTTTTGGGTTTATTCAGTTTTTTTCAATTCAAGAAATATGTACAATTTTAAAATCAGCCAGAATGCGCTATTTAGTAAAAAAAAAAGTCATACATAGGGCTATACTGCCCTCTTGTGTTCAAAATCAGGTAGGCCCATTGCATATTGTATTTATATATTAATATAATAGCGATGTGACTGAGAATTTTTTTCCCACTGGTTAATCGATGTGTGACACCGCGGCGGGGGCTTTTAAATCGCTAACTTAAAGGGATACTCCACTTTAAATTGAAAATTCTGTCATCATATACTCACCCTCATGTTGTTTCAATCCTTTATTAATTTCTTTCTTCTGCTGAACAGAAATGAAGATATTTAGAAGAATGTCAGTAACCAGACAGTTTCTGGTCTCATTGACTTCCATAGTATACATTTTTTTCCTACTATGGAAGTCAATGGGATCAGAAACTGTCTGGTTACTGACATTCTCCTAAATATCTTCCTTTCTGTTCAGCAGAAGAAAGAAATTCATAAAGGATTAAAACAACATGAGGGTGAGTATATGATGAGCGAAAGTGAAATACGGACGTCCAGTAGGAATTAACTAAAAAACATTCACTCTGTTTTGCTCATTCCTCGCTGTAGACGTGTTATTGCCCATGCAGCCGTGAGCATTTTAGTTTCATTTAAAAAATAGCGCCATTTCGGGGGTGGGATTGCTTGAATGTTTTTTTACAAAAGCACAATGTTGTGTTTTATTGCGAGTGTACATAAATATAAGTAAACACAGTGCAGTTTAAATGATGTCCTGTATGAACAAACCGACGGAGTAGCCTATGTTTTTATGTTTCCACTGTTCGATCGCGCCCACGCCTCACACACACACACACACACACACACACACACACACACACTGTGCATTGCAGCATTGCAGCCGGTTCATTACAGCCGTAATAAAATATAATAATAAATATAAATAGTCAACCTATTTGCAGCAAATTATAGTATATTTTAGATCAATATATTTGTTTTCCTTACAATTTTAATTAACACTAACTTTATTCTCATCTGAATTATAAATAATTTATTTCTGTATAAAATAATACTACCATTAAAAAATACATTTGATTGTCTTTTTTAATCAATGGAGAATGTGTGACTTAAAAATAAACAGATTAGTGCTCGGTTTGAGGACAAGAAATGAAAACCAATGCAATATGATGAATGTCCAAAAACGTTCGCTCTTCTCTGCCCGTTCCTCGCCTCGCCATATATATATATATATATATATATATATATTTATTTATTTATTTATTTATTTTTTGTTACATATATATAATGTATATATTATATATTTTTTTGTTATATATATATATATATATATATATATATATATATATATATATATAAATATAGCTGCGAGCAGCGATGGAGGGCCCAAGCCGGTGACACCGCCACCCCGGTGGCTTTAGTGTAACTAAAGGCACCAGGATGGCGGTGCCACCGGCTTGGGCCCGCCATCGCTGCTCGCAGCTATATTTAGGGCCCAAGCCCTGAAAGGGCGAAGGCCCTATTGTTTCCGGTAGGATTATTTATTATTATTATTAGGGCCCAAGCCCTGAAGGGGCGAAGGCCCTATTGTTTTCGTTAGGATTATTAGGGCCCAAGCCCTGAAAGGGCGCAGAGCCCTATTGTTCTTCTAAGGATTATTTATTATTATTTTTTTTTCAACCTTTCGGGCACTTTTGGGGCCCTTAACGTGCTCGAAAACTCTTGAAACTTTGCACACAGGTCAGAACCCGCGGCCATTAGGGCCGGGCTGAAGCTGGGACACTGGCGTGGCAGGGAGGCTCGACAGCGCCCCCTGGAACGGGGTCCGAAAACTTGGTCCATAAATCAAACACGCTTGCATGTAATAATATGAAACTTGGTACACATATAGATCTCATCGGGCCAAACAACTTTCGTACTTTTACTTTTTACGCCAGCCCAACAGGAAGTCGGCTATTATGGGTTGTTTGGAAACGCATGCTGTGGAATTTGATGTACTCCTCCTAGGGAATTCATCCATTCGCCTCCAAACTCAGTCAGCATGAAGTCAAGACATTGAGGATGCTAAATTGCGGACGGATTTTTGATATCTCGAACGGTTTGGCTGTGGCGAGGACACGAATTTATGGCGAATAATGGAAACAGGAAGTGTGTTATAACTTCTGCATACATTAACTGATCTTGATTAAACTTCAGCAGTGTGTTCGTTGTAAGAGGTCGATCACATGGATGTGACTATTGTGAGTCAAAGTTATAGCGCCACCAACTGGCAACAGGAAGTGTGTCCCTTTCAAAATGCTTTGAAATCAGTGTCTTATTTTTACCCGATTTGCTTCAAACTTTATGTGTATAATGTAAACACACGGCAGATGTAGACCTGTGAAAGGATTTTTGATATCTTTAATACTGTTGCCATGGCAACGCTTCAAACTTTAATATTCTTTTTTGATGCTTTTGAGACTCTTAACATACTTGAAATTGGATGAAACTCGACAGACACATCACATTTATTAGCCAGTAGACATGTGCAAAGTTTCAGAAACGGGCGTGGTGAGGGGCTCAGTAGCGCCACCTTTAGTCATAAGTGGGGGGGTTAGTTTTATCAACAGCAACAAAACTTGGTATGTGTATTGTTCTCATCAAGACGGACAACTTTCTAATTTACATGAACTATCTCTGACCAACAGGAAGAGAGATATTTTGGTTTGAATGTGGATATTCTGAAGAATTTTCTCTCCCTCTCTCTGTGTCTCTGTGTGTGTGAGGGGAGGGGGGGATTTGACTATTGCTTTTACATTGTTAATCAAGGTTTCAGGGGCTTTTGGGGTCCTTAACGTGCTCAAAAACTCTTGTAACTTTGCACACAAGTCAGAACCCCCTGCCATCAGGGACGGGCTGAAGCTGGTATCCGGGCGTGGCAGGGGGGCTCAACAGCGCCCCCTTGAACGGGGGTCCCAAAACTTGGTCCATAGATCAAACACGCTTGCATTAATTAATATGAAACTCGGTACACATATAGATCTCATCGGGCCGAACAACTTTCCCCTGGTCAAGTTTTACGCCAGCCCAACAGGAAGTCGGCTATTATGGGTTGTTTGGAAAACGCTTGCTGTGGAATGCGAAGTACTCCTCTTAGAGAATTCATCCAATCCCCACCAAACTCGGTGTGCATGAAGTCAAGACATTGAGGATTCTAAATTGCGGACGGATTTTTGATATCTCGAACGGTTTGGCCGTGGCGAGGAAACGAATTTATGGCGAGAAAAGATTAGATTAGATTAGATTAGATTCAACTTTATTGTCATTACACAAGTACAGGTACAAGGCAACGAAATGCAGTTTAGGTCTAACCAGAAGTGCAATAGCAGCAAGTGCAGGATATACAGTGGTTCATAAATGCAGAACATGGATATGTACTGAATAAATATAGAGTTGAATACTATTATAAACAAAAATTTACAGATAGATTGTCCTATGAATATAATATACAGATAACTATTACTGTGAACAGAATTTACAGCTAGATATGTACTGAATATAATAATATACAGATGGCTATTACTATAAACAGAATGTTTACAGATAGATATGTACTGAATATAATATACAGATGGCTGTTACTATAAACATAATTTTACAGATAGATATGTACTATGAATATATATACAGATGGCTGTTACTATAAACAGAATGTGAGCATAATATACAGATGGATATTACTATAAACAGAATTTTACAAATAGATATATGTATAAGTTAGGCTAATGAGCAGTATAACAATGGATTTAAAGTAGTGCAAATAAAGTTTGGACAGAAGCTATCCGAGTGAGTGCAGTGGAAAGTAATTGCATATTACAGTTAAGGTACGATATTGCAATGTATATATAACAGTCGGTACTGTAAATAAACAGTCGGCAGTGCAAATGAGCATATTCCAGTCAAGGTAGTAGTGCAAGATGCATATGTAAACAGTTGTTACTGTAATAACAGTCAGCAGTGCAAATGAACATTATAGTATTGCAAATAACAAAATGGAGGCAGGTGTGAGGAGGGAGAGGAGAGTCAATCAGTATATAAGGGGAGTGGGATCAATGAGGGTTAGAGTTTAATAAAGAGACAGCTCTGGGGAAAAAAACTGTTCTTTAGTCTGCTGGTCCTGGTCCGGAGGCACCTGAAACGCCTGCCGGAAGGCAGGAGAGAAAACAGTCTGTGGGCTGGGTGAGAGGAGTCCTTAAGGATGCTGCGAGCTCGATGCAGACAGCGTTTCCTCTGGATGTGCTCGATGGCAGGTAGTGGAGTCCCAGTGATGCGCTGGGCGGTTTTCACCACCCGCTGCAGTGCCTTGCGCTCTGCAACAGAACAGCTCCCATACCACACTGTAGCACAGTTGGTCAGGATGCTTTCTATTGCACAGCGATAGAAGTTCACCAGGATAGTGGAGGAAAGCTGATTCTTCCTCAGTGTCCTCAGGAAGAAGAGGCGCTGGTGAGCCTTCTTGACCAGGCTGGAGGTGTTGGTTGTCCAGGTCATGTCCGCCGAGATGTGGGTCCCCAGGAACTTGAAACTGGAGACACGCTCAACAGCCATTCCATTGATGTGGATGGTGTCGTGTGTGCCTCTTGACACTTTCCTGAAGTCCACGATGAGCTCCTTCGTTTTGGTGGTGTTGAGGAGCTGGTTATTTTCGGTGCACCATGTGGCCAGGTGCTTGATCTCCTCCCTATAGGCAGTCTCATCGTTGTTGCTGATGAGACCAATCACCGTAGTGTCGTCCGCAAACTTGACGATGGAATTAGATCCGTACACAGGCTTGCAGTCGGAGGTGAAGAGGGAGTAGAGGAACGGGCTTAGCACACAGCCCTGTGGTACACCAGTGTTGAGTGTGATGGATGTGGAGCAGTTGGAGCCTGATCGAACATTCTGGGGTCTGTTGGTCAAGAAGTCCAAAATCCAGTTGCACATGGAGGTGTTGAAGCCCAGGTCTCCAAGTTTGGCTATTAACTTAGTTGGGATGACAGTGTTGAATGCTGAGCTGAAGTCAACAAACAGCATGCGTGCATAAGTGTTCTTATTGTCCAGATGTGTGAGCACAGAGTGCAGTGCCATGGAGACTGCATCCTCTGTGCTCCTATTGCTACGGTAGGCAAACTGGTGTGAGTCCAATGTGGATGGTAGAGAGTCTTTTAGGTGTGCCAGGACCAGCCGCTCAAAGCACTTCATTACGATGGGTGTGAGTGCTACAGGGCGGTAGTCATTAAGGCACTTCGGGCTGGAGTGTTTTGGCACTGGCACAATGGAAGTGCATTTAAAGCATGTTGGTACAGTTGCTTGGGCAAGAGACAGGTTGAAAATGTCTGTAAAAACCCCAGCGAGCTGCTCCGCACATGCCCTGAGTACGCGTCCAGGGATGTTGTCTGGTCCAGCAGCCTTGTGCGCGCTGATCCTGCTCAGTGCATTGCAGACATCTGTGGAGGAGAGTGTGATCGGTGGGTGGTCAGCTGAGGATTTGAGCTTGGTGGCAGTTTCTCTGTTGTCTCTTTCAAAGCGAGCATAAAAGTCATTTAGCTCGTTCAGGAAGTTGACATCAGTGGCTGCGGGGGTGGAGTGAGAGGGTTTGTAGTCACTGATGGCCTGAATGCCCTGCCACATGCGCCGAGGGTCAGCGTTGGAAAAGTGTCCCTCTATCTTAAGCTTGTAGCAGTGCTTGGCCTCTTTGATGCCCCTTTTCAGATTTGCTCTGGATGTGCTATAGGCTTGTGCATCTCCTGATCTGAAGGCAGTATTGCGTGTCTTCAATAGGAGTCGCACTTCCCTGTTCATCCATGGCTTCTGATTTGGGTATGTGGTGATCTGCTTCTGGGTTGTAACACTGTCAATGGTGGTATTAATATAATCCAGTACAGAGGAGGTGTAGCAGTCAATGTCCGTGTGAGAGCCACTGGTGGCTTGAGAAGCAAACATACTCCAGTCTGTGTGTAGAAACCTTTCCTGGAGTGAGAAATCTGCCCCCGCAGGCCACACCTTGATGGTCTTCACTGATGGCTTCACGCGATTGATCAGAGGTGCATATTTGGGGGTGAGGAACAAAGAAAGGTGATCTGACTGTCCCAAGTGGGGGAGGGGTGTCGCGACGTAAGCTTCAGCCATGTTTGTGTAAACATGGTCTAAGGTTTTGTTTCCTCTGGTGTGACAGGAAACATGCTGGTGAAATTTCGGTAGCACTGACTTTAAGTTTGAATGATTAAAATCACCCGCAACAATAAACGCAGCTTCCGGGTGAACGGTCTGTTGTTTACTGATGGCTGCGTGAAGTTCTTTCATAGCAAACTTGGCATCAGCATCCGGGGGAATATAGGCTGCAGTTATAATAGTGGAAGTGAACTCCCGCGGTAGATAAAACGGTCTACATTTAACCATGAGAAACTCAAGGTTAGCTGAACAATGTCTCCCAACAATAGCAGAGTTTGTGCACCAAGCTTTGTTAATGTAAATGCACAATCCACCACCTCTGGTCTTACCGGAGCCATGTAATGTTCTATCCGCCCGGAATGTATGGCGTCCCGCTAGCTCAATAGCGTTGTCCGGTATTCCGCTGTTTAACCATGTTTCCGTGAAAATTAGAACATTACAGTTCAAAAGTCTCTTGCTGTATGTGATGTTGAGTCGAATCTCCTCCATTTTGTTCAACAGCGACCGTACATTGGCAAGGAAAATGCTGGGTAAAGAGAGCCGGTGTGGTGTTAGCTTTAGCTTAGCTCTTAGTCCTCCGCGCTTCCCCCGCCTTTGTTTACGATCTCGCCGGCGCCTGCGAGCACTTCCGCCCGGCCGGGCAGAGTGCATAGCCTCGGGTGATCTGGCGATCTCAGGAAGGAGTCGAAGGTTGTCCATAAAACTGTCGGAAATTCGCAAACCAATATCCAAAAGCTCACCTTGGGTGTACGATGTTAAGGCACAACTGTTCTGGACGAACAGACCCGAAATGAGCAAGAAAAATACTGCTAAATTACAGAATCTGGAGAGACCGCGAGCCTCGCGATGTACTCGCGCCGCCATCTTGGATCTAGAAACACGAGAAACGAGAAAAGAGAAACACGAAGTGGTATAACTTCTGCATACATTAACTGATCTTGATGAAACTTCACCAGTGTGTTCGTGGTAAGAGGCCGATCAGATGGATGTAACTATTGTGAGTCAAAGTTATAGCGCCACCAACTGGCAGCAGGAAGTGTGTCACTTTCAAAATGCTTTTGACAAAAGTGGGGGGGTTAGTTTTACCCACAGTTTTAAAAATCAGTACGTACATTGGTCTCATCGAGCCGGACAACTTTCTAATATACAGTTATTAGCTTCGACCAATAGGAAGTCAGATATTTTGGTTTGAATGTGAATTTATTTGCAAATTCAGCCTCTGCTTTTTACCCACTCCTGCTAAGTGTTTTTTTTTTTATTCACACCAAACTTTTTTAACACGATGAAAATACATTAAAGATGCTAAATTGTGAACGGATATTAAATATTTCAAACGGTTTTGACATGGCGAGGGATTAAAATAATGTCAAAAAAGGAATCAGAAAACATCTCATATCTTCTTAAAATTTAATTATACACCATTTATTTTTATATAAAATTATACAAATATCAGAACTAAACCGAAACAGAACTAGTTTTGGGTTTATTCAGTTTTTTTCAATTCAAGAATTATGTACAAGTTTAAAATCAGCCAGAATGCGCTATTTAGTAAAAAAAAAAAAAGTCATACATAGGGCTATACTGCCCTCTTGTGTTCAAAATCAGGTAGGCCCATTGTATATTGTATTTATATATAAATATAATAGCGATGTGACTGAGAATTTTTTCCCACTGGTTAATTGATGTGTGACACCGCGGCGGGGGCTTTTAAATCGCTAACTTAAAGGGATACTCCACTTTAAATTGAAAATTCTGTCATCATATACTCACCCTCATGTTGTTTCAATCCTTTATTAATTTCTTTCTTCTGCTGAACAGAAAGGAAGATATTTAGAAGAATGTCAGTAACCAGACAGTTTCTGGTCTCATTGACTTCCATAGTATACATTTTTTTCCTACTATGGAAGTCAATGGGATCAGAAACTGTCTGGTTACTGACATTCTCCTAAATATCTTCCTTTCTGTTCAGCAGAAGAAAGAAATTCATAAAGGATTAAAACAACATGAGGGTGAGTATATGATGAGCGAAAGTGAAATACGGACATCCTAAAAAACATTCACTCTGTTCTGCTCGTTCCTCGCTGTAGACGTGTTATTGCCCATGCAGCCGTGAGCATTTTAGTTTCATTTAAAAAATAGCGCCATTTCGGGGGTGGGATTGCTTGAATGTTTTTTTACAAAAGCACAATGTTGTGTTTTATTGCGAGTGTACATAAATATAAGGGTGTATTCACACCAGGAAAGTCCGATAGTTCACTTGCTTTGGTCCGGACCAAATAGAATGTTGATTTTTTTTGTTTGGTACGGTTCGTTTTCACACTGCTCTTTTTACAAGTGAACCAAAATGTGTAAACAAAACCACACGTGTGCTAAGGTCGTCCATTCATTGGACAGGAATTCTCAAGCAGGGAAAAGCAGGAAGTGCAAAAAAAAGCAAAAAAAAAAAAAAAAGCAGGAGATATTTCGTAATGTAATCGCCTATTTGTTATTTTACTGATTTGGTGTTATTCTTTACAAACGCAATATGAAGAAACTATGGTAGTATAGATAAAAGCCCGCCCGCACTGACAATTGATTGCTTGGGTCCTTACATGCGCTTCGTGAGGCACACTAGCTGGCACACACACGCAAGGTCTCTCGCTCCCTCTCTCTGCCGTGCGCGCACTCTTGCTCGCTCGCTCTAGATTTCCGGAGATTTTAAATGATTTGCGGGCATTCATGCGCTTCTATCGACATGCGGGAGACTGCCGGAACTTCCGGGAGACTTTGGATGTCTGTATAATAAGACACCATTATGCCAAAATGTCAGTTTTGTTAAGTATCCTCATAAGAGCAGTCAAATAAAAAGACGCAGTTTTCTGCAGTTGGGTCGGTTCATGTTCACACCGTAAATGAACCGTACCAGAGTTCGTTTGGAACCGTACCGAGACCACCTCTTCAGCTGGGTCTCGGTTCGATTGTTTGGTCCGCACCCGAGTTCGATTGCTGTATTCACACCTGCCCAAAAGGTCCGCACCAAGGGGGGAAACGAACTAGAGTTCGATTCAATCGAACCAAACAAGGCAGGTGTGAATACACCCTAAGTAAACACAGTGCAGTTTAAATGATGTCCTGTATGAACAAACTGACGGAGTAGCCTATGTTTTTATGTTTCCACTGTTCGATCGCGCCCACGCCTCACACACACACACACACACACACACACACACACACACACACACACACACACACACACACACACACACACACACACACACTGTGCATTCCAGCATTGCAATCTTGACATCGCAGCCGGTTCATTACAGCCGTAATAAAATATAATAATAAATATAAATAGTCAACCTATTTGCAGCAAATGATGGTAGATTTTAGATCAATATATTTGTTTTCCTTACAATTTTAATTAACACTAACTTTATTCTCATCTGAATTATAAATAATTTATTTCTGTATAAAATAATACTACCATTAAAAAATACATTTGATTGTCTTTTTTAATCAATGGAGAATGTGTGACTTAAAAATAAACAGATTAGTGCTTGGTTTGAGGACAAGAAATGAAAACCAATGCAATATGATGAATGTCCAAAAACGTTCGCTCTTCTCTGCCCGTTCCTCGCCTCGCCATATATATATATATATATATATATATATATATATTTATATTTATTTATTTATTTTTTGTTACATATATAATGTATATATTATATTTTTTTTGTTACATATATATATATATATATATATATATATATATATATATATATATATATATATACAGATGGTGGACAACCAAAATGCCTATTACCGCCGCGCCAGCTGCCGCGGCGAAATCACCGCGGCGAAAATAAACCAGCCGCATTTCAAAGTCGTTCCCGAAATGACCGCCAGGTGGCGCAAAGGGACATTGTGCAAAACAGCAGCAATTGCCGCATTTTAAAATGTAAGTGGGTTAAATAAAAAACCCTAAGCCTAATAGGCATATTTTTCATACAGGCTATATAAATAGGCCTATTAGGCTACAACAGGATAGAACCAAAGATAGAATAAATTTTAGAACTGAAAAAATAGAATCAAAAGTTAAAAATAGAGGCGATATTAGGAGCAATGACGCGGAATATTTTTACTATTCTATTGAGGAATTAGATAAATGAAGAGCTCTCGTGAGCGATACAATTAGCATAGTAATTTATAGTGATTTCAAAAGCAGTCCTTAAAAAAAAAATACATGGAGTAGTGTGGCATAATTTTTGAGAGATTACTCGGAACGCGTTTTAGTTAAGATCCTGGTTTCAATGCCCTTAATCTATATAGGCTAGGCTACTGCTTTAAAAAAAAAATGTCACAACGCGTTTTGAGATTGTTTTGAATGAAATATTGAAGTTTAAAATTAAGTGTTTTGGCACACCACGACGAGTGGCGAACTCTTTGTTTTGTTTTGCAAACTCCGCTAGCCTGTGGGGGGTTTGGAGAAGGCAATAGTTGCTTTATCGTGGGGGTGCAGGACAGAGGTGTTAATGTTCCGTCTTTCATATGGAGAGTGTCGGAGCCAGCCTGATGAGCAGGCAAAGGCAACATTCTTTTAAGGATTAATCTCAAAATCTCCAAAAGTCCATAGCCTATGTACAGTAGGCCCTATATCTTATTAAATTATATATTGTAGTTTTATTGATTGTATTTAAAGGTTTTCCACACACAATTTCAATTTAGCATACAGAGCTCTTTAATTCGCGACCCACCTCGTTTTATTGTAAGGTGAATTCAGCAAGGCATGCTTTATCTATGAAGGAACAAAAGCTATTTGTTACAGTTTTTTCTTTCGTGATTTGTGTGGATGACACACAGCGACATATACAGTATTATCAGCTGTATTATTAATGCTTAATTTCGAGAAAGACCCGCCGCGCGCAGTGAGGGAGACCAAACTTAGTAAAAAAATATCCAGCGCGAGAGAGGCAAAGAAAAACGCCTGTTCTTAATTTGTTGCTTTGAACTTTTTTCGTTTTGTACCGTTTTAATTTTTTAATTTAGCTGGAATTTCTTTGACAATAGACATTTAAAATGTTGCAAGAATAAGATTGTGTTTCTTATTTTGCATCACAAAGGGAATAAACTCTATCGATGCAACCCTGTTTAAATAAATAAACTGTCCCGACACTTTATTCATACCTTGAAATGTGCGATGGGTTTTCAAACTTAATTAATTTTCTTTTTCTTTTACATTTTCATTGTTTATGTAAAGTAATACTGTATTGAAAGTATTTTTCTGATTTGTTCGATCTGTTTTGAAAAACAGAATTGAATTCTCGTGAATGATTCACACACACAAAAAAAAATAATTTAGCAGATTAAAGACGAGCTTCATCATCTTCATTTTCTGGTGCAATCGGCTGACTGTCTTCCTTCATCAGATTCATCAGTGTCGTCTTTGCAGCGGCACACCTGGAATGTTGCAAATGTATGTTGTAATGTACAATTGATAATTAAGCAAGATGATTGGCTTTAATAAACAGATGCATATTTAAGCATCAAGAACGGAAAAACATAAACACTGCCAGCTACACTGAGATTCGATCTCAGATCGTTTGAAGCTCCGAGAGGCTATTGTTAATGCACTGATCACAGAGCTATCGTCTGAATAGCCTAGGTCTACTACTGTTTGTTCGGTATTTGAACCGATTTGAATTCGGATTTGTTTTGTTTTATTTTGTTTTAAATGTATTTTTACATATTTTGCTTTCGTTAATGTTAACCAATTCTGTTGTAGCATAATAGGCCTATATTTTTTTCCCTAAAAGTTTGTTTTATTCTCTGCTTTGTTTGTTTATATTTTTACATATTCAATCAGTCTCATTTTTGTTCAAATAATGAAAACAGTTTTTTTTTTTTTTTTTTTTTAATAAACAGATAGGAAACGTACCTTTTAAAATGCCGCAGTTGCTGCTGTTTTGCCCTGTCACTTGCGCCACCTGGTATAGCCTAGTCATTTCGCGAACGACTTTGAAATTCGACTGGTTTATTTTTGCTGCGGCAGTAATAGGCATTGTGGTTGATTATTTATTAAATAATTCAATTGATAATCATAACAACATGTAAGCCTGAATATAACAAAGAATGCTTAAACCGACTAACATCGGTTAGTAGGCTAACTTCAAGTCCTGAAAATGTTTTAATTTTATGTAAGTAAATGACAAGTAACCTATTGACACATAGCCTTTCTAAATTATAGAAAAACTGGGCACACAATTTTAACGTGTCTACTTTGTTTAAATTTAATTAATTTGAATTCGTTTAACCACAATATTTATCTTGAATTTATCTGTGACCTCAGCTCAGATTACTGCCGCGGCAGATTACGTCATAAAGAGAATAAACGGATACTTTTCAAAGTCTGTGATTACAGCGCCACTCAGCGGTAAAAGGCAGCAAATACACATCCCAATTTTGCCGCCGCGGGAACGGCGGCGGTAAAAGTCTCATTCTGGTTGTCCACCATCTGTATATATATATATATATATATATATATATATATATATAAATATAGCTGCGAGCAGCGATGGAGGGCCCAAGCCGGTGACACCGCCACCCCGGTGGCTTTAGTGTAACTAAAGGCACCAGGGTGGCGGTGCCACCGGCTTGGGCCCGCCATCGCTGCTCGCAGCTATATTTATTATTATTATTATTGTTCTTCAAGGGTTCGGGGGCTTTTGGGGCCTTTAACGTGCTCAAAAACTCATGAAACTTTGCACGCAGGTCAGAACCCGCGGCCATTAGGGCCGGGCTGAAGCTGGTACCCGGGCGTGGCAGGGGGGCTCAACAGCGCCCCCTAGAACACAATCTTAAATCTTGGACACATACAAGAACGTATTAGTATGAAACTCGGTACACATATAGATCTCATCGGGCCGAACAACTTTCGCGCTCTAAGTTATTAGCTCTGCCCAACAGGAAGTCAGCTATTATGGGTTGTTTGAAAAACGCATGCTGTGGAATTTAATGTACTCCTCCTAGGGAATTGATCCGATCCACACCAAACTCGGTCAGCATGAAGTCAAGACATTGAGGATGCTAAATTGCGGACGGATTTTTGATATCTCGAACGGTTTGGCCGTGGCGATGAAACGAATTTATAGCGAGAAAAGATAAACAGGAAGTGTGTTATAACTTCTGCATACATTAACTGATCTTGATGAAACTTCCGCAGTGTGTTCGTTGTAAGAGGCCGATCACATGGATGTGACTATTGTGAGTCAAAGTTATAGCGCCACCAACTGGCAGCAGGAAGTGTGTCACTTTCAAAATGCTTTGAAATCACCCTCTTATTTTTACCCGATTTGCTTCAAACTTTATGTGTATAATGTAGACACACGGCAGATGTAGACCTGTGAAAGGTTTATTGATATCTTAAATACTGTTGCCGTGGCAACGCATCAAACTTTAATATTCTTTTCAGATGCTTTTGAGACTCTTAACATACTTGAAATTGGATGAAACTCGACAGACACATCACATTTATTAGCCGGTAGACATGTGCAAAGTTTCAGAAACGGGCGTGGTGAGGGGCTCAGTAGCGCCACCTTTAGTCAAAAATGGGGGCTTAGTTTTAAGTAGAGTCACAAAAATCGTTATGTATATTGTTCTCATCAAGCCGGACAACTTTCTAATTTATAGTCATAAGCTGTGACCAACAGGAAGTGAGATATTTTGGTTTGAATGTGATTTTTTGTAGAATTCTCTCCCTCTCTCTCTCTCTCTGCCTCTGCGTCTCTGTGTGTGTGAGGGGTGGGGGGATTTGTCTTTTGAGTGAGATTTGTTTAAAATTCCTGTTTTTCAAGGTTTCAGGGGCTTTTGGGGCCTTTAACGTGCTCGAAAACTCTTGAAACTTTGCACACAGGTCAGAACCCTCGGCCATCAGGGCTGGGCTGAAGCTGGTACCCGGGTGTGGCAGGGGGGCTCAACAGCGCCCCCTGGAATGGGATCCGAACACTTGTCCATAAATCAAACACACTTGCATGTAATGATATGAAACTCGGTACACATATAGATCACATCGGGCTGAACAACTTTCGTGCTCTAAGTTTTACGCCAGCCCAACAGGAAGTCGGCAATTATGGGTTGTTTGGAGAACGCTTGCTGTGGAATGCGAAGTACTCCTCCTAGAGAATTCATCCAATCCCCACCAAACTCGGTGTGCATGAAATCAAGACATTGAGGATTCTAAATTGCGGACGGATTTTTGATATCTCGAACGGTTTGGCCGTGGCGAGGAAACGAATTTATGGCGAGAAAAGAGAAACACGAAGTGGTATAACTTCTGCATACATTAACGGATCTTGATGAAACTTCACCAGTGTGTTCGTGGTAAGAGGCCGATCAGATGGATGTAACTATTGTGAGTCAAAGTTATAGCGCCACCAACTGGCAGCAGGAAGTGTGTCACTTTCAAAATGCTTTTGACAAAAGTGGGGGGGTTAGTTTTACCCACAGTTTTAAAAATCAGTACGTACATTGGTCTCATCGAGCCGGACAACTTTCTAATATACAGTTATTAGCTTCGACCAATAGGAAGTCAGATATTTTGGTTTGAATGTGGATTTATTTGCAAATTCAGCCTCTGCTTTTTACCCACTCCTGCTAAGTGTTTTTTTTTTTATTCACACCAAACTTTTTTAACACGATGAAAATACATTAAACATGCTAAATTGTGAACGGATATTAAATATTTCAAACGGTTTTGACATGGCGAGGGATTAAAATAATGTCAAAAAAGGAATCAGAAAACATCTCATATATTCTTAAAATTTAATTATACACCATTTATTTTTATATAAAATTATACAAATATTAGAACTAAACCTATTTTATTCTGTTTTTGCAATTCAAAAAGTATGAAAAAGTTAAAAACAGGCTATTTAGTGCTATTTGTTTCAACAAAAAAGCAAACATAGGGCTATACTGCCCTCTTGTGTCCAAAAGGATATCAAAATAGTATATAAAACGTTTTACTAGGTAGGCCTATTGTATTTAAATATAAATTTATTAGGTATATGACTGTGAGGATATTTTCCCATCGGTTAAGCGACGTGTGACACGAGCGGGTGCTTTTAAATCGCTAATATAAAAGTGAAAGTAAAAAAACGGACGTCCGCACGGACATTGATAATGGTGCACGTTGGAAAGAATGATACTTTTAAACATAACACTAAACCGCCATTAGGTGTCGCCAGGCGACCATCTTAATGAGCGAGTCATTGATTCATTCGTTCAAACGATTCATTCCAATGACTGAGTCATTCATGATTGAGACAGATGTTTATGGATTGACCATTGAATCTTTGAGTCAAGCGATTCGTTTCAAAATGCTGAATCATTCAGTAATGAGAAAACAAGTTGCTGTGATCTTTGTTTAACTATTTTTGCTGCTGAAACAGAACAAAAACAGTCAATATTGCATCTAAAATGTAAGTGACTTAATTGTAACTGTTTATTAACCTGTTGTATGAAATCAATGTCACAGTTTCAATCGTGATTGTATTCAGGAAATAGTTGCCTACTCGTCAAGTGAGGTTGCTTAACTCTATCATATGTTATAAAATATATAAAAACTCCATATTTGTAATTTTTATAGTCAGTATGTTGTTAACTGGGTTGCTTTTTTGTGTGCTGCGCTCATTTGTTTACAATTCTCCTGGAGAAGCAGCATGAGCCTCAGCAGTGCAACCTTGTTACCATTGATCAGTAATACATTTATTATTAACTGCTGATTGCAACTTAAAATGAATGTAATGAAATTAGAATAATCTCTCGTTTTAGTGATTCCCAAGTTATTTTTTTTGTTATTGACGTTCTAATCAGGCTATACTCTGGTCGGGCAAGTAAAATTCTCTTTCAGGTAGGCCTATTGTATTTATATATAAATATATTAGGGATGTGACTGTGATACAATTTTCCCACCGGTTAATCGACGTGTGACACCGCTGAGCGCTTTTAAATCGCTAACTATAGTATACTATATACTAGTAAAATACAGACGTCCGCACAGACATTGATAATGGTGTGGAGTAGAGCGAGCATTTTCAATTTATTCCTATGGATGTAGGAATTAACTAAAACATTTTATTTATGTTTTTGTGTCCACTTTTCAACCGCAACCGCGTCACACACACACACACATTCCAGAATTGCAATCTTGACATCGCAGCCTGTTCATTATAGCCCTAATACAATATAATAATAAAAATAGTCAACCTAACATAAACGAATTACACTGCTCTGTTTAAATAGTCAGTAGTACAATTTGTACCATTTACAGTAAGCAGAGCTCCACTGTGATGTTTCCAAGCACATTTTTGCGCGCGTGAAGAGGATGATTTTTTCCATCGATATTGGAACACGAGTGAAGTACAAAGCCTATAATAAAGAATAGTTTAGCATCCAAATACATCGCAAATATTGAAACATTTTGATTCTAATGAGAGGGTTACGTGAGACCAACACTGCTTACTTTCGTTTTTATTTTTACATTAAATTTAAAGGATTTGTTGTGGAATATTTTGAGTATCATAAAATCAGAATAAGGTAAGACAAGTAATATTTTCTGTCATATATATATATATATATATATATATATATATATATATACACGTGTGTATATATATATATATATGTATATGTATATGTGTGTGTGTGTGTGTGTGTGTGTGTATACATATATAGATAGATAGATAGATAGATAGATAGATAGATAGATAGATAGATAGATAGATACCGTAAATCCTCTAATAGTGGCCTGTATTCCATTAGTGGCCGGGTCTCTAACATTGGCCGGTCTCGCTGTTGGCGGAGGTAAATAAAGGCCGGTCTCTAATAGTGGCCGGGGCTATTATTGGATACAACGTTTTTCTGGGCAGGCCACAACATTATGCTTGTGATAGTAACATGCAAATACCACAGGGGGGCAATGTTTGCTAATGAATCCAAGCCATAGCTATGGTAGCCTGGTTATGTCAATCACTTCGCTCTTGACTCGCACGTGAGAATTCAGTCACCGGTAGGCTAATGTTGTTTACCATGGCAGCTGCGGAGCCAAAGAGGATTTTTGGCGAAAATCTATTTTTTTAACCCCCTGGGATCGACAATCGCACTGGCGCGATAGGCTCGCTTTTTTTCTTAAGTGCAAACGAGTTTCAAAATACTCTGTTGACTTTGATCTCTTAATTACGGAGAGCGCGCGTTATTCAAATGCAAATAATCTAAGGCGATCCACGCAAACCTGAACACCCACAATCAGCTGGATAACACACATCTATCTAAGTAATAATAATCCTGGAAAATTTACCTCAGAAGTGCTTGGAAGTATTATTTCGAGGAGCAACGGATCCAGCTGAGAAATAGGTCAGTTCTATTTGCTTTGTTCTAATCGCAATAGTGTCTGTAAGTTACACGCAAAAAGACACGCGTTTCTAGTGTGTGAATGAATGAATGAAATCAATGAATGCACAGATGCGTGCTGTTGTGGAGCTAACGTTACTACTGCTGGAACAAATACTGTTTCAAAATGAGTCATTGCTTTTCACAAAAAATATTATTTATATTATATTTATTTGTTGTTAATGTTCTGTATGCATACCATAATGTTATATGGTAACTAACTGTACGTTTTCAATAAATTAACCTAGTATTTTATAGGTTAAAATAGACACAAAATCTCGTTTTTATTCATTCTACTGGTAGTCCATTTTGCTCAAATACAAATAAAGGCCTGTCTCTAATTATGGCCTCCTTCCAATAAAGGCCTGGGCCGCGATGCGCTTGAGTAAAATAAAGGCCCGGGCCTTTATTAGAGGATTTACGGTAGATAGATAGATAGATAGATAGATAGATAGATAGATAGATAGATATTTATATACATATATATATATATATATATATATATATATAGATAGATAGATAGATAGATATTTATATTTATATATATATATATATATATATATATATATATATATATATAATATATAAATAAATAAATATAGCTGCGAGCAGCGATGGAGGGCCCAAACCGGTGACACCGCCACCCCGGTGGCTTTAGTGTAACTAAAGGCACCAGGGTGGCGGTGCCACCGGCTTGGGCCCGCAATCGCTGCTCGCAGCTATATTTTATTATTAGGGCCCAAGCCCTGAAAGGGCGAAGGCCCTATTGTTTTCGTTAGGATTATTAGGGCCCAAGCCCTGAAGGGGCGAAGGCCCTATTGTTTTCGTTAGGATTATTAGGGCCCAAGCCCTGAAAGGGCGAAGGCCCTATTGTTTTCGTTAGGATTATTATTATTAGGGCCCAAGCCCTGAAAGGGCGAAGGCCCTATTGTTTTCGTTAGGATTATTATTATTAGGGCCCAAGCCCTGAAAGGGCGAAGGCCCTATTGTTTTCGGTAGGATTATTATTAGGGCCCAAGCCCTGAAAGGGCGAAGGCCCTATTGTTTCCGGTAGGATTATTAGGGCCCAAGCCCTGAAAGGGCGAAGGCCCTATTGTTTCCGGTAGGATTATTTATTAGGGCCCAAGCCCTGAAAGGGCGAAGGCCCTATTGTTTTCGTTAGGATTATTATTATTATTATTATTATTATTGTTCTTCAAGGGTTCGGGGACTTTTGGGGCCTTTAACGTGCTCAAAAACTCATGAAACTTTGCACACAGGTCAGAAGCTGCGGCCATTAGGGCCGGGCTGAAGATGGTACCTGGGCGTGGCAGGGGGGCTCGACAGCGCCCCCTTGAATGGGGTCCGAGTGCGGTCCGAAAACTTGGTCCATATACCAAACACTCTTGCATGAATTAATATGAAACTCGGTACACATATAGATCTTATTGGGCTGAACAACTTTCGTGCTCTAAGTTTTACGCCAGCCCAACAGGAAGTCGGCTATTATGGGTTGTTTGGAAAACGCATGCTGTGGAATTTGATGTACTCCTCCTAGGAAATGCATCCATTCGCCTCCAAACTCGGTGTGCATGAAGTCAAGACATTGAGGATGATAAATTGCGGACGGATTTTTGATATCTCGAAAGGTTTGGCCGAGGCGAGGAAACGAATTTATGGCGAATAATGGGACACAGGAAGTGTATTATAACTTCTGCATACATTGACTGATCTTGATAAAACTTCAGCAGTGTGTTCGTGGTCAGAGGCCGATCACATTGATGTGACTATTGTGAGTCAAAGTTATAGCGCCACCAACTGGCAGCAGGAAGTGTGTCCCTTTCAAAATGCTTTGAAATCACCCTCTTATTTTTACCCGATTTGCTTCAAACTTTATGTGTATAATGTAAACACACGGCAGATGTAGACCTGTGAAAGGATTATTGATATCTTAGATACTGTTACCGTGGCAACGCATCAAACTTTAATATTCTTTTTTGATGCTTTTGAGACTCTTAACATACTTGAAATTGCATGAAACTCAACAGACACATCACATTTATTAGCCAGTAGACATGTGCAAAGTTTCAGAAACGGGCGTGGTGGAATGGCTCAGTAGCGCCACCTTTAGTCAAAAATGGGGGCTTAGTTTTTCCTAGAATCACAAAACTTGGTATGTGTATTGTTCTCATCAAGACGGACAACTTTCTAATTTACATGAACCATCTCTGACCAACAGGAAGAGAGATATTTTGGTTTGAATGTGGATTTTCTGAAGAATTTTCTCTCCCTCTCTCTGTGTCTGTGTGTGTGTGAGGGGAGGGGGGGATTTGACTCTTGCTTTTATATTGTTAATCAAGGTTTCAGGGGCTTTTGGGGTCCTTAACGTGCTCAAAAACTCTTGAAACTTTGCACACAGGTCAAAACCCACGGCCATCAGGGCCGGGCTGAAGCTGGTACCCGGGCGTGGCTGGGGGGCTCAACAGCGCCCCCTTGAACGGGGTTCTAAAACTTGATCCATGTATCAAACACGCTCGCATGAATTAATATGAAACTCGGTACACATATAGATCTCATCGGGCCGAACAACTTTACCCCGGTCAAGTTTTACGCCAGCCCAACAGGAAGTCGGCTATTATGGGTTGTTTGGAAAACGCTTGCTGTGGAATGTGAAATACTCCTCCTAGAAAATTCACCGTGTCCCCTTCAAACTCGGTGTGCATGTAGTCAAGACTTTGAGGATGCTAAATTGCGGACGGATTTTTGATATCTCGAACGGTTTGGCTGTGGCGAGGAATCGAATTTATGGCGAGAAAAGAGAAACACGGAAGTGGAATAACTTCTGCATACATTAACTGATCTTGATGAAACTTCAGCAGTGTGTTCGTGGTAAGAGGCCGATCAGATGGATGTAGCTATTGTGAGTCAAAGTTATAGCGCCACCAACTGGCAGCAGGAAGTGTGTCACTTTCAACATGCTTTAGACAAAAGTGGGGGGGTTAGTTTTAACTACAGTAAAGAAAAAATAGTTTTTATATTGTTCTCATCAAGCCGGACAACTTTCTAATTTACATTCAATAGCTCTGGCCATCAGGAAGTCAGATATTTTGGTCTGAATGTGAATTTTTTTGCAAAATCAGCCTCTGAATTTTTAGCCACTCCTCTTAAACTATTTATTTTATTCGTACCAAACTTTTTCAACATGATGAAACTACATTAAATATGCTAAGTTGTGAATGGATAATAAATATCTCAAACGGTTTTGCTATGGCGAGGGATTAATGTCCAAAAAGGAAACACTAAAAATCTTCTAAAAATGTAATTATATACCATTTATTTCTATATAAAAGTATACAAATATCACAACTAAACCCATTTTATTCTGTTTTTGCAATTCAAGAAGAATGAAAAAGTTAAAAACAGGCTATTTAGTGCTATTTGGTTCAACAAAAAAGCAAACATAGGGCTATACTGCCCTCTTGTGTCCAAAAGGACATCAAAATAGTATATAAAACTTTTTACCAGGTAGGCCAATATTGTATTTAAATATACATTTATTAGGTATGTGTCTGAGGATATTTTCCCACCGGTTAATCGACGTGTGACACGAGTGGGTGCTTTTAAATCGCTAATATAAAAGTGAAAGTAAAAAAACGGACGTCCGCACGGACATTGATAATGGTGCACGTTGGAAAGAATGATACTTTTAAACATAACACTAAACCGCCATTAGGTGTCGCCAGGCGACCATCTTAATGAGCGAGTCATTGATTCATTCGTTCAAATGATTCGTTCCAATGACTGAGTCATTCATGATTGAGACAGATGTTTATGGATTGACCATTGAATCTTTGAGTCAAGCGATTCGTTTCAAAATGCTGAATCATTCAGTAATGAGAAAACAAGTTGCTGTGATCTTTGTTTAACTATTTTTGCTGCTGAAACAGAACAAAAACAGTCAATATTGCATCTAAAATGTAAGTGACTTAATTGTAACTGTTTATTAACCTGTTGTATGAAATCAATGTCACAGTTTCAATCGTGATTGTATTCAGGAAATAGTTGCCTACTCGTCAAGTGAGGTTGCTTAACTCTATCATATGTTATAAAATATATAAAAACTCCATATTTGTAATTTTTATAGTCAGTATGTTGTTAACTGGGTTGCTTTTTTGTGTGCTGTGCTCATTTGTTTACAATTCTCCTGGAGAAGCAGCATGAGCCTCAGCAGTGCAACCTTGTTACCATTGATCAGTAATACATTTATTATTAACTGATGATTGCAACTTAAAATGAATGTAATGAAATTAGAATAATCTCTCGTTTTAGTGATTCCCAAGTTATTTTTTTGTTATTGACGTTCTAATCAGGCTATACTCTGGTCGGGCAAGTAAAATTATCTTTCAGGTAGGCCTATTGTATTTATATATAAATATATTAGGGATGTGACTGTGATAACATTTTCCCACCGGTTAATCGACGTGTGACACCACTGAGCGCTTTTAAATCGCTAACTATAGTATACTATATACTAGTAAAATACAGACGTCCGCACAGACATTGATAATGGTGCGGAGTAGAGCGAGCATTTTCAATTTATTCCTATGGATGTAGGAATTAACTAAAACATTTTATTTATGTTTTTGTGTCCACTGTTCAACCGCAACCGCGTCACACACACACACACATTCCAGAATTGCAATCTTGACATCGCAGCCTGTTCATTATAGCCCTAATACAATATAATAATAAAAATAGTCAACCTAACATAAACGAATTACACTGCTCTGTTTAAATAGTCAGTAGTACAATCTGTACCATTCACAGTAAGCAGAGCTCCACTGTGATGTTTCCAAGAACATTTTTGCGCGTGTGAAGAGGATGATTTTTTTCCATCGATATTGGAACACGAGTGAAGTACAAAGCCTATAATAAAGAATAGTTTAGCATCCAAATACATCGCAAATATTGAAACATTTTGATTCTAATGAGAGGGTTACGTGAGACCAACACTGCTTACTTTCGTTTTTATTTTTACATTAAATTTAAAGGATTTGTTGTGGAATATTTTGGGTGTATCATAAAATCAGAATAAGGTAAGACAAGTCAAATTTTCTGTCTTATATTTATATATATATATATATATATATATATATATATATATGTGTGTGTGTGTGTGTGTGTGTGTATATATATAGATATTTATATACATATATATATATGTGTGTGTGTGTGTGTGTGTGTGTGTATTAGGGTTGGGCGGTATTACGGTAATATCGGATACCGCGGGATCTTAAAATAGCACCGGTATCAGTTTCAATACCGTCATTACCGGCACTTATATAGCCTATAATATATATAATTTATTTATTGCCTAAAAAATGCTTATGTGTGGTTGCAGTTTGGCAATATTTCTGGTTCCAACCGAATATGAAGGGAGAGGCGGTAAATACTGACGAGGCAATTTGTAAATTGTGCAATAAAAAGGTGACCGGTAAACACCTCTAACGTTGCATCTCCGAAACAACCGCCCACTCACTGCTGCCAGGATACATAAGCGCATTAAGTTTCGTATTTGTTAAAATATTATAATGTTATTTTTTCCATCTTTGTTGATTATGAAAAGTGAACAGCACAAATAAGATGGGATGCATCGGGAGTCAGACGATTTGACCATTTCAATAAATTTAGTTTTGTAAAAGGCCTCTTTAAAACGAATTTCGTTTTGTATAAATTGTATCTAAATTTTTATAAAATTTTCATCATCCAATATGCCTGGATTTAATATAATCATGACATGATGGGCATGCCGCTGTCACTTGCATTGAAATCTCATAAAAAAGGCTATGCCTCACAGACATGACAAATAAATAAAGCTTGAAATTTCTTTAAACGAAAGAATTAAAAACGAAAGAAATAGGCAACTCACTGATTAGGCTAAGTAATCCATGATGTGCATTTCTCTCGTTCATACAGAGATACGATCGTTAATTTCATTAAACGAAACAATTCAAAACGAAAAGAAATATAGTCTGATTAATCAATGGTGTGCATTTCTCTCTATAGCGTTCACTACAGAGATGGCGAGCGTCAATTTCTTTAAACGAAACAATTCAAAACGAAAGAAATTGGCTACTCACTGATTAGGCTAAGTAATCCACGATGTGCATTTCTCTCTAGGCGCGTTCATGCGGAGATGGCGATCGTCAATTTCTTTAAACGAAACAATTCAAAACGAAAGAAATAGGCTACTCACTGATTAGGCTAAGTAATCCACAATGTGCATTTCTCTCTAGGCGCGTTCATACGGAGATGCGATCGTCAATTTCAGTAAACGAAACCATTCAAAACGAAAATAAATAGACTAGCCTACTCTCTGTAATCCATGATGTGCATTTCTCTAGCGTTCACTACGGAGATGCCGATCGTCAATTTCTTTAAACGAAACAATTCAAAACGAAAAGAAAAAGGCCACTCTCTGATTGTGTAATGATGTGCATTTCTCTCTATATGTTCGTTCACTACAGAGATGGCGATCGTCAACTTCCATCTTTGCAGAAAAGTTTTATTAATAAAAATCAATGGACACGCGTCACCGGATTGCACTTCTTGCTTGTTGCACGCACACAGATATGTTGAATAATGGTTGGGCTCGGGCTCATAATAACAGTTAATGCCGTCGGCCTGACTCACACAACGTGCAGGGGTTGGGCTTGATTTTTTTGTTGTTTTTTTGCCCGATCTGGCATTCAGTTTCTGAACGGTATAGGCACAAGCCAACAGTTTGGTGACGCCGTCTGAGTCCATTATGTCATAATTTTTAATTAGTCACGGTAATACCGTATACCCCGGTAAAATAGGGAGGCGGTTTGACGGTTTCAAAATTCGAATACCGCCCAAGCCTAGTGTGTATATATATATATATATATATATATATAAATATAGCTGCGAGCAGCGATGGAGGGCCAAAGCCGGTGGCACCGCCATCCCCGGTGCCTTTAGGTAACTAAAGGCACCGGGGTGGCGGTGCCACCGGCTTGGGCCCGCAATCGCTGCTCGCAGCTATATTTATTATTATTATTATTATTATTATTATTTTGTCAACCTTTCGGGCACTTTTGGGGCTCTTAACATGCTCGAAAACTCTTGAAATTTTGCACACACGTCAGAACCCGCGGCCATCAGGGCCGGACTGAAGCTGGTACCCGGGCGTGGCAGGGGGGCTCGACAGCGCCCCCTGGAACGGGATCCGAACACGTGTCCATAAATCAAACACGCTTGCATATAATAATATGAAACTCGGTACACATATAGATCTCATCCGGCCGAACAACTTTCGTGCTCTAAGTTTTACGCCAGCCAAACAGGAAGTTGGCTATTTAGCGTTGTTTGGAAACGCATGCTGTGGAATTTAATGTACTCCTCCTAGGGAATTCATCGATTCGCCTCCAAACTCGGTGTGCATGAAGTCAAGACATTGAGGATGCTAAATTGCGGACGGAATTTTGATATCTCGAACGGTTTGGCCGTGGCGATGAAACGAATTTATGGCGAAAAAATGAAACAGGAAGTGTGTTATAACTTCTGCATACATTAACTGATCTTGATGAAACTTCAGCAGTGTGTTCGTTGTAAGAGGCCGATCGCACAGATGTGACTATTGTGAGTCAAAGTTATAGCGCCACCAACAGGCAGCAGGAAGTACATCACTTTCAAAATGCTTTGAAATCAGTGTCTTATTTTTACCCGATTTGCTTCAAACTTTATGTGTACAATGTAGACACACGGCAGATGTAAACCTGTGAAAGGATTATTGATATCTTAGATACTGTTGCCGTGGCAACGCATCAAACTTTAATATTCTTTTTTGATGCTTTTGAGACTCTTAACATACTTGAAATTGCATGAAACTCAACAGACACATCACATTTATTAGCCAGTAGACATGTGCAAAGTTTCAGAAACGGGGGTGGTGGAATGGCTCAGTAGCGCCACCTTTAGTCAAAAATGGGGGTTTAGTTTTTCCTAGAATCACAAAACTTGGTATGTGTATTGTTCTCATCAAGACGGACAACTTTCTAATTTACATGAACCATCTCCGACCAACAGGAAGAGAGATATTTTGGTTTGAATGTGGATTTTCTGAAGAATTTTCTCTCCCTCTCTCTGTGTCTGTGTGTGTGTGAGGGGAGGGGGGGATTTGACTATTGCTTTTATATTGTTAATCAAGGTTTCAGGGGCTTTTGGGGTCCTTAACGTGCTCAAAAACTCTTGAAACTTTGCACACAGGTCAGAACCCACGGCCATCAGGGCCGGGCTGAAGCTGGTACCCGGGCGTGGCTGGGGGGCTCAACAGCGCCCCCTTGAACGGGGTTCTAAAACTTGATCCATATATCAAACACGCTCGCATGAATTAATATGAAACTCGGTACACATATAGATCTCATCGGGCCGAACAACTTTACCCCGGTCAAGTTTTACGCCAGCCCAACAGGAAGTCGGCTATTATGGGTTATTTGGAAAACGCTTGCTGTGGAATGTGAAATACTCCTCCTAGAAAATTCACCGTGTCCCCTTCAAACTCGGTGTGCATGTAGTCAAGACTTTGAGGATGCTAAATTGCGGACGGATTTTTGATATCTCGAACGGTTTGGCTGTGGCGAGGAATCGAATTTATGGCGAGAAAAGAGAAACACGGAAGTGGAATAACTTCTGCATACATTAACTGATCTTGATGAAACTTCAGCAGTGTGTTCGTGGTAAGAGGCCGATCAGATGGATGTAGCTATTGTGAGTCAAAGTTATAGCGCCACCAACTGGCAGCAGGAAGTGTGTCACTTTCAACATGCTTTAGACAAAAGTGGGGGGGTTAGTTTTAACTACAGTAAAGAAAAAATAGTTTTTATATTGTTCTCATCAAGCCGGACAACTTTCTAATTTACATTCAATAGCTCTGGCCATCAGGAAGTCAGATATTTTGGTCTGAATGTGAATTTTTTTGCAAAATCAGCCTCTGAATTTTTAGCCACTCCTCTTAAACTATTTATTTTATTCGTACCAAACTTTTTCAACATGATGAAACTACATTAAATATGCTAAGTTGTGAATGGATAATAAATATCTCAAACGGTTTTGCTATGGCGAGGGATTAATGTCCAAAAAGGAAACACTAAAAATCTTCTAAAATGTAATTATATACCATTTATTTCTATATAAAAGTATACAAATATCACAACTAAACCCATTTTATTCTGTTTTTGCAATTCAAGAAGAATGAAAAAGTTAAAAACAGGCTATTTAGTGCTATTTGGTTCAACAAAAAAGCAAACATAGGGCTATACTGCCCTCTTGTGTCCAAAAGGACATCAAAATTGTATATAAAACTTTTTACCAGGTAGGCCAATATTGTATTTAAATATACATTTATTAGGTATGTGTCTGAGGATATTTTCCCACCGGTTAATCGACGTGTGACACGAGTGGGTGCTTTTAAATCGCTAATATAAAAGTGA